>NW_020174551.1:455260-463330 GCF_003031525.2 Neophocaena asiaeorientalis asiaeorientalis
AAAAAAAAAAAAAAAAAAAAAAAAAAAAGAGTATATGGAGTGAACAGTATCAGGACAGCAATGCTACAGAGCCTCCACACAACCCCTGTGGGAGAGGTCAGGGTTGCTATCAGATCCTACAATGGAAACTCAGGAATATATGGTGACATCTGAACAGAGAACATGAGAACATGTCAAGTATGGACTGAACCTACTTCTTGATTTTCCAATGCCGTTTTACCTCTCCTAAGCAAAATAACAGATTTCTGTTTCCTGATCCCAGTCTGTCCTTTTAGACCCTCTCCATGTTAACATTCTTCTCTTTGTGCAGTGTTTTCCAAAGGTCAGCCATTCACAATCACATTTTTTGTTATAAGCTTTCAAACTCAAATGATAATTTCCTTGATATTTTAAACATTTGTCACCCTAAATATATTCATATGACATTTCTCTTTCTAATCATTACCGTCAATAAAAACCTCACTATCAATTGCCACAAACATAAATAAGATGAAAAGAAAACAGTCTTTTTGTACTTTCTACTATTGGCCTCTGTACTTGCTGAACCTGAGCCTATTCTCTTTATCTTGCAAAGGGAGAGCAGGAAGTGTTCTGGTTATCAGTTGCTGCAAAACAAACCACCCAAATTTGGGGCTTAAAATGACATTTTACGACTATTTCTCACATTTTTGTGGATTGACTTGGGTCATCTGGTTGTTCTCAGTTGGGGTCTCTCATGTGGTTGCAGTTAGCAGCTGGAGCAGGAGTCATCTGAAGGCTCAGCTGGGCTGGATGTCATGATGGCTTTCTTATTTATTTATTTATCTATGGCTGCGTTGGGTCTTCGTTGCTGCACGTGGGTTTTCTCTAGCTGTGGCGAGCAGGGGCTACTCTTCGTCGCGGCTCACAGGCTTCTCATTATGGTGGCTTCTCTTGTTGTGGAGCACGGCCTCTGGGTGCACAGACTTCAGTTGTGGCATGCAGGCTCAGTAGTTGTGGCTCGTGGGCTCTAGAGTGCAGGCTCAATAGTTGTGGCACACGGGCTTTGTTGCTCCGCGGCATGTGGGATCTTCCTGGACCAGGGATTGAACCTGTGTCCCCTGCATTGGCAGGTGGATTCTTAACCACTGCATTGTGATGACTCTCTCTGGTTGGGCAATAGATGCTGGCGGTTTGCTGCGACTTCCCTTAGGATTGTACTGTAGGGCCTACACATCGCTTCTTCATGTGGCTTGTCCTTCTCACATATAGCAGCTGGGATCTAAGAGTAATTGTTCAAAGAGGTCTTGGTGGACCCTACTGGGCTTCTTATGGCCTAGCCTCTGAAGTCTCATAATATCTTAGTCACATTCTATTGGTTAAGAAGTCACTAACGCTAGTACAGATACAGGGATAGAATGGCAAAGAATTTGTGGTTATCTTTAATCTACCACAGCTTACTGTTAGAGTGGTGTTAAAAACTAGCACCAAACTTAGATGTTCTCTATGTTGCAATCAGAACTGAACCAAAAAGGGAATGACTTTCTCACTATGTAAATCAATGTTATTTAATTCCATCTCCATTCATCTCCTAAACTCATCTTGGTGCTGGCAGTGAGCACCTCCTTACTGTATTCACCCTCTTCTGTGTCTCTTGCCTTTGATAGTTCAAGTATTAATTTGGCTGGTATGTTCTCACATTCTCATTCACAGGGTTACCTTCTGCCTTTTGCTAATGGTAGTATACAAAGAAGAGAGACAGAAAGCCCAGAGAAGCATTGTAATAAACAGAATTAGCTTTTTCAAGGCAAATAGCCAGGTATTATATAAGTCAACTTAGAAGGCATCTTTACAAAAATTCTGGAGATATAGCTACACTGGTTTCCAGACTTAGCAACTTCTCTGGCTCATTAGGAAGGACTATTTGGGAAGAGGAATTCTTAGTAGACATCTTTCTTCATGGGTCAGACTTCTGATTCAAATGTGTGGGTGAGATTTTAACATTTTTCCCAGGGGTTAAATGGTGTGGTTCCATTCCTAAAATGAAATAATTTGAGCATCAACATATGTGTGCATTATGGAAAATTTTAAGATTATGCAGTTTTTGGGAATAATCCAAACAGATACTTATACTTAGCATTAGTGAATTTATGGCAAGTGCATGTGAAAATTGATAAACAAATAGGGTGTAGTATTTTTTTTTCTCTTTTAGGAAAAGCAAAAAGAAAGACCTATTTTTTTGTTTTGAAAAATGCACAAACTATTAATCTTAAGCTTGAAAACAAAGGTCATTGTTATTGAAATTTGACGGTATGAAATATTTTTTTGTTTGTTTTATTTTCATCTTTTTAACCAACTCGGTGAAAGACATCCTAAACGCTACATGAAACACAACAGAATATTTTTTTCTTCCAATATTAAAAAAAAAATGACACACAAATATTTTTAAGAAACTTCTATATAATCAAGGCAGAGATCTGGATAAAAAACACCTCTAAGTAATCATGTTCTTCATTTCTTATAGTTACAGTCAGAAATTGCTTCCTAATCATAATTAAACATTGTGTACCAGTGTTTAAAATGTTCCTAGATGCACATTATTTAAAAAAATCAGTCTGGCCAAACATTTTTTGCCAGAACCAACATTCCTGAGAGCCTGAACTAAAAAACTGGTAAAAAAAGGAAAAAATATCCAGACTCCACAAATGTCTCAGAATTTGTCTTTAAATGGGAGAAAAATTTAAAAAACACACATGGAACTTTCTGAAAGGTCTTTAACAAGCTACCTTGGGAGCTCTACTCAAAAAAAGAAGTTGATGTAACTAAAACAGATGTTTCAGTGCAGCTCCAAAAATCTTTATAAAGACAGCTATTTGGAGGGATGGTCCTGGATCCGAAGTTTTGTTCCGTGTGTATCTACATTAGGTGTGCATGACTCATCTCAGTTGTCATATCCCTGTAATTTCCTCCTGAGTAGCGGTCATAACCACCCTGGCTTCTGCCGCTATAGTCTCTGGACCTTCCATATCCATATCCATATCCTCCAGGTCGGCTATCATACCTGCCACTTCCATAGCCCTGGTCCCCACCACCTCTAGAGTAGCTGCGACCACACCCATAAGCCCCAAAGGCACCCCCTCTTGTTCCCCGGGTCGACTTGCCCGTGTGGTCTACACGGATCTGACGACCGTCCAGAGACTCTCCATTCATGGCTCTCATGGCATCTGAGGCATGCTCTGGATTGGTGAAGGTGATGAAGCCAAAACCCCAGGATCGCTGAGTGTCCCGGTCCTTGACAACAACCACCTCAGAAATAGGTCCGAAGCTGCTCAAGTGGTCTTGCAGAGCCTGCTCATCAGTGTTGAGGTTGAGCCCTCCCACAAAGAGCTTCCCTTCTTCAGAGGACATGGCGGTAAATTCAAGTCCTGGAAATTAAGTAAAAGGCCGAAGAGACAGCTACTGCCAAGAAACCGAGAGACTGGCTATGAAATATTTTTGAATTGGTGTATTGCTTTATATTTGTATCTAGTTATTACATGCATATATTTCAAATAAAGGTATACAGTTTGAGAACATCCTTTCATACAAGTGTCAGTGCTTCCTTTAACCTTGCTCAAACTATTGTGTTGTGGATAAACATGCAGGGTGACATAATAGTTCTTCATTTTGGACAAGCAGTTTCTTCTAATTTACATTATCGCTCAACATAAATGGCTTAACTGTCAGGGTTAAATCTCCTTGGCTCTGTACTCAGTTACATTAAGCAAGCAAATGTTGTTTATTTGGTAGTAAGTCCTAACTGTGAAGAGCTATTAGGAGCTTCCAGTTAGTTATACAAAAATTCTTTCTTGACCCCATTAGATTTTTAAAGAAGCAAGATAGGTACTAGCTAATGCTTGAAATATATCTTAGATAAATATTTGAGATGTGAATGGAATCCATGCTAACATTATTGTCACTGGCACAGTTTATAGCTCTGAAGGTTTCTGAAATGGATTATTTTTTGAAAGTGCTGTTAAACATGGTTAGGGACCTGTCTGTCTCTGTCTCTCTCTCTTTTAAATTACACTGGATTCCACAATTTAAAAAGTTCTTATGAGAACAGTATGATGAAATGTTAATGATGGAAATATATATTTGAACTTTCTTTTTTTGTGGGTATTAAATCACTAATGGGTCACTCTACTGATGAGTTTCCCTACTTTTGCTTAATTTCAAGATTAAATTCAGTCAAACATATTTATTAAGAGTTGTTAATAACTTAGATGCTACAATAGTAAATGAAATAATAGACTCTCAATTATGTACACATCTGGGCATAACAATGTAAAAATAAATATACCTAGAAAAATATCTGAAGAAAATATACTAGCATGTCAATAATCACTGTCTTAATATGTTTGCATGATATTTTCCCCTTTGGTAATTTTTTCTTTATACCTTTCTTTCATTTTAACTTTCTAAAATGAGAATGTTTTAGCATAGGCATATGTCAAATAACTGAATGAAATCCTGTAATTGCTAATGTTTATGCTTCAGCTGGGTTGTTAGTTTTTAAATTATGTTCATAAATAAATGATTAAAGAAAAGGTATCTAGGTCAGCCATTTTCTAGCTTCATTTGTGCCATAGTGACATTTGTTATACACATCTCGCCCCTATTAGTTTTATACATTTATATTAGTAGTCTTATAAACACTCCAGGTGGAAACAGCTCTACCTTCTAGGTGATGAGGCAGTATGTTCCTCTACCTATGAATGAAGCTGCTTCCCCTCTTTCACCCTTTGTTCAGTGGCCAAGAAGTCTCCCATTCTTCATTTGGAAGTGACTGCAGCTCTTATTAGCAGACCAGCAGAAGTGGCCTGGCCCATTTCTCTGACTCAAAGTGACTCACTGGGATCCTCAGCAAAATTCCTTTCCCTTGTCTTTTCAGCTTTCAGGAGCTTCAGAAGGTTAAGTAGAAGGGATGTGAGTGATTAAAGGATATTTTATAGGAATAATTGAAAGCTGTGTATTTTATATATTTTGACCTAGGTTAGAGGACAGGAATGCTATGCATTCAGATTCTGGGCAGATGTGAATTCTCATGAATAACCATGAAAAAGATAAAAACAGTGCTAGGTAACCAGCAAAGTGAGTGATACAGAAGACTTTGTACTTCTGCCTCTTCTATCTTTGTTTCTCATTCTTCGACTTGTATGATCCCTTATCCTTTCTCTATCAGTGTGAGGTTGTAGAATAATGGAAAAAAAGAGAAAACAATATACTTAATACCAATCCATTTATTTAATCAAATTTTTGCCTAAAATTGTCCTGTTGCATTTTTTTCTCCTGTAATGCACACGTGTCACTGAGTGAGAGAAGAGGAAGCCATTCCCATGGGGTGAATCTTCATGGAAGAGTGTGCAGTAATTTGTGCAAATGACTACTAGTCATAAGACTTCTAGATTAAGGAAAAATCCATTACAACTGCTGTGTATAAGTGAACAATCGAAAAGTAATTAATGTGGTTTGAAATGGACTATGTGCCATCTTTTAACCTGATCATACTTTTATAAGAGAAGATAGTGATCTTTTAGCATATAATACTTACCATATATGTCAACCTCCCATTTTAAAGAGGTGCTTTTGAAAATATCAGTTAAGGAGAATCTCCAATTACTACATTGCTTCAAGAAAACATACTATTTTGGTCGTTAGAAACACGACTCCATCAGATCTGCTCTTCACAAAATAGAATACATGCAAATGATGTGACTGAACTCAACCTCAGATGTTTTGCAGTTGAATTATTTGGTGCAGTATCTTGAGAGAAAGATGTTTGGGTTATTTCATATTTGATGACTTTGAATATGTGAAAATTAAGGGGTTAAAAATAAAATGCAATAACTGGATATTTATTTTTCTTCTTAATAGTTTATTGCATAAAGAGACCTCATTTTTCTACTGTGCCTTATTCTTTGATACTATTCATTTCCTTGTAAGTTTAGGAAAAGTGATGTATGTTCTTAGATCTCCAGTTTATTGATTTGTATCAAACCTCTGCTTTTATCAGTGGTCAGGCCTGCTGAGCTACAAAGTATGAACAGTGAAAGGGACTTTGTAATCCAGTAGGTCATCTGCCTCCAGAATTTTCAGAGAACCATTTTGCAACTGCTAGGACAAATCTTGAGGGGGCATGTGTGCAGTTTTATTAATTGTATTTGTAATTCACAGAAGTTCTTACATAAGGAGAAAGATGGACAAAGTGTTTTTTTTTTTTAAGTTTTTCTTTCTGTCTGGAAAGGGTGTATTTGGTTGATTGTATCTTCTATTATCGCCTTTTCTATAAAAGTGTTTTAGTGAATGATGTAGAAGTTATTCTTTATGATACTCATGCTTCATTCTGTATCAAATCTCTGAGTGATCAGGGCTTGTGGACAGCAGAGTTGTGAGGGACAGGTTGGCTGGAGGATGGCAGGGAAGGTAAGTGAGGGGTTTGGGCCAAGTCACATTCTATGTTCACTGTCTTAAACTTCTCACGGGTAAATTACAGCTGGAGTGAAAATAAGGGCCACCTTGACAGGGAAAGGAAAGTGGGAGGTGTCTCAGAAGGGAAGACATAACCTATGCGGTGTCTATTGCCGGCAGCCAAGCCCGGGATCGCTTTGTCCCTATAAAAGTGTTTAAATCAGGCTGATGGAAGTCATTTTCATTATACACTTTCCTGTTGCCTCGCCCACCTCAGAGCAGTGGTCTGGAATTGGTGCTGTAATTTATACTACTCTGAGGATATTTCTTTTTTTTTTTAAAGAGGATAAAGTCATTGAACTGGACTAGAATCACATGCAACTCAGCTATTGCTGTAACAGCAAATTATATGGCTGATCTTTAAGTTACTAATTTCTTCATCCAAATTCTGCCCATTCCTTTCTCTTCCATGCAGAAGTTACCAGTACCTTTACACAAGTGGACTTGATGGGGTTTCTGCCTTCCTATCTAGAGACGGCTTTTCTGAGAATGATTTCAGGGACACTAGGATGGACCTTGTGCCCTTCGTCAACCAGTCTACCAACCCACGGACCAACCAATCTTTTTACCATGGGACAGAGCCCTTATTCCCAGGTTTAAACTCAGTATGAAGTATAAAGGACTATGATAAAACTCTTTCTTGAATGTTTTTATTACTACAAGATCAGTTGAACATGAAAGGCGAAATGGAGAGGCTAAAGGTGTTTTGGGAGGTTACTAAACTGGAGGGCTGTGGTCATTCTACACACTATTTATGTGTATTCCCAGTTTTGTTTAGGTTGGACCATTAAATATTCTTCATGTATCAGCACCGGGCTATTTTAGAAGAAATTCTCTAGAGTGGTGAATGAGTAAGACATGGTGTCACTGAAAGACCCAAAGAATGACCAGTTTCTCTGTTTTAGGCTTTGCCGGTCCTTCCCACAGTTTCTCTGTTTGGCCATTGCTACTAATACTGCAGAGCCCTCTGCTACTTGGTTATCCATTCCACAGTCACCGCCTGACATGAGATGGGGCTAGTTTCTGTGCTGATCCTGTGGAAGGAGGTTGTGTTGGGAACTTCGGTTTTTTCTTCAGCTTGTGATGGCTGAGGAATTGCCATCCTAAAACACCTCTTTACTGCACTGGAAACAGTTATTTCCCATTTCCACAGACTTGTGCTTTCTTGAGAACTCAAGATCGTGTGTGTGTGTGTGTGTGTGTGTGTGTGTGTGTGTGTGTGTGTGTGTGTGTGTATAGAAAGATGATTTCAATTTCGTTTAATTCAAGAGCCATTCCTTAGTCATCTACTATTAGTAAGACACTCTGCAGGTGTTGGAGGGGTTCAAGGTGAGGCAAGGACTGTGGCCTCGAGTTAACATTAAAGTCAGTGGGGACTTGGGGTTCAGAATGGAGAAGAAATAGAAGACAGCATTCTAAGCATTACACTGTAAGTGCTGAAAGGAAAGGGAGATCACATCTAATATGGAAGACATCCTGATTTGGTCAGGTCTGCTGGTTTGGGCCTTGTTTTCTTCTCTTTTGGTGAGGCTTAGGGTCAATCTATAAAAAGTAAGAAACTGGGCTTCCCTGGTGGCACAGTGGTTGAGAGTCCGCCTGCCG
>NW_020174551.1:463447-493086 GCF_003031525.2 Neophocaena asiaeorientalis asiaeorientalis
AAAAAAAAAAAAAGTAAGAAACTAATAAAGGAAATATTTTAAAGTACCTGCTCCTAGAAACAAAGCGTGTGTGAGAGGAGCAGTTACTGGCTCTCTGCTTTTCTAAAGGCTTGCCCTTGATGTAAGGCTATGGAAAGAGAACTTGTAAAAATTTCAATGAGTGGGGTGGGCGCCATTTCTTAGCCGATTCTTACTGATTCAGGAGCTCATTATCTAGTTGGAGAATTGCCTAAGTTGCCCTCTTTTTCTCCTCCTTTTCTTTCTGCCTCTTATCTGATATTTGTGTCATTTCTATATATTAATTCCTTCATAGCAGGTAGAAAGGAAATGAAAAAGATTAATTGCAAATCTAGAAAGACTGGTTGAGGAAAAGGCTGTGATATTTGGACACAATGAGAGTAGTAGTTGGTAAATTGGCTATTTATTCTGGTTCATCATCATCATTATGGATAATGACTGTGGAAGTCAATGGCACTGGGCCTGTTGAGTGACTTAAGATCAAGGTGTATCTTGGACAAGAGTGGGAGGAAAGTTCTTTATTTTATATATTGTCCTGAACTATGGCCTACATTATATAATGATTTTTTGAAGTCCTTATGCTTTTCTTCCTCTTCATTTTTTTTTTTTTTGATACAGTATTTAAATTTCTGAGCCTAAAATAGACTTCCTGGAAAAGGAAGCTAGGTTAGAAATGGTTATAGCTGCAGAGATACACGCTGTGAGATGCTTCCAGAAATCTGTAAGGCAGATAGATATAAGCGCATTTTGGCTTGATACACTTAACTCTAATGCACCTCATCCAATTAGAATTTATGGCAACTGTCATTCAATATTAGCAGCTATAGTTAAAAAATGAGTACTTTAAAATGAATGTGTTTATGGTCCCTTCTCTTATCTCAGGAAACATGTTGGTTTGCCAGCAAGTGTTTTTTTCTTTTGTTAGGATCCTTTCTAGGTTGTAAATGGATAGGAAGGGATTTCTTTCTTCAGCTCTTTTAAAAGTAGTATGAGCAAGGGATAATATGATAAAGTGCCTAATGTATCCCCAAACTGACTTTCACTGAGTTCATGGAAGTTTATAAATGTGCTGTAGTGAGGGAGTGTTCATTAGAGATGAGAAGGAGATTACTGTTCATACCTTTGACTTTGTGAAGGCAGCATATCCACATTCACAATGCCTTCCCCGTAACCATAGCAATCAAGTCAGGATGTTTCTCTCTCTTTTTCTCTCATATTGAAAAACATTATTAGAATGTTTAATACTATTTGGATGAGTATATTCAGGTAAGAGAGGCATAAGTTTGAATTCTGACCTCCGGATAAAATTTTCTAAGGTCCATTTCTCTCTTTGTCTCACCTCTCTCAGCAGCTACTTCTATCGATTACATGTGGTCCCAAGTACCCATGATGTTCTCTGCCATACTGGCTTCTCAATATTGTAGAGATTGTTTGGACAAAGACATTTTAGAAATAAATGTTAGATATAGAATTTTGAAAACAAACACAAACTACACACAGTTACAATGAAAGATTAAATAGAAATCAATCAGATATTTGATATAAGGATTAAAGAACTTGAATTCATTAATCCCAAAGAGAAAGGCTGAGGGGAAGGTCAAAAGAATTATGAATTTTCCATGTAGAGGAATGACTGACTTAGGACTCCATACTGTTCTCTAACCATTTAAGATGGTATCTGGCACCTGGGCTTACTTTGCGCTTTGTAGTTGGGATGGGTCAGGCAATGATCCCCACGGCTGGTGATGAATAGAGAAGTTACTCCCAAATTACCTTTGGAACAGACTTGTTTAAATTTCAGATTTTCACCTTCAACTCTGATATGACAGCTCCAAGTCTGTGTCTCACAGACATCTCAAGTTTTACATGGTTAAATTTCTTGATCTTCCCCTAGAAATATGCTTCTCTTCTAGTCTTCATGAGTAAATAAATGCCTCTGTCTTCTTAGGACCTTGGGATCTATCTTTGACACATCTCTCTACATTCAGTGCATCATCAATCTGTGTTGATTGTACTTCCAAGTGTACCTTTGCCCCACCAACTTCCCAAGTCCACCTTCACTGCCACTGTGTTAGTCCAAGCCACCAACTTCTACACCTGGATGTCTTCAGTTTGACCTTCTAATTGATCTCATAACCTCCACATTTTCCTTTCTTCAAGCTCTTTTCCATACAATGGTTAGACTATGGAACAAGCTATGCTGCTGTAATCTAGTATCCCTGAAATAATGTGTTTCAGACAAGAAAGACATTTAATTCTCTCTCAAGTAATATCTAAGCTAGGCAAGTGTCTTCAGCTGTTTGGGCTATTCAAATATCCTCAAAACATGATTTCTATTTTGGGCCCTAAACTCCACTTGTTACTCTCTTCCACCAGTGAGTAGAGGGTTAAGGGCTAGGTGAACACATACCCAGTCCTTAAAGAGGACTGCCTAGAAGCTTGGAGAGTTTATATAACTTCCTGAAGGTTACACAGCTATTTGGTAGAAGAACTGATTGGATCTGAGGTTTGTGTGACTCAAAAGCCCACGAGACCACTTGTAGGGGGAAAGAAATAAAACATATAGCTGTTGCACTCCAAATTAACATTGAACCTATTAAAATCCATATTTTGCAATAATTATGTAAAATTTTCAATTATGTAGAGGTAAAAATGGCATTATTAAGAGTGAAAAGATAAATAGAAATAAGAACGTTTGAAAACTAGATTTGTGAATGATATGAAACAAATATATCACTATCATAAGAAAAAATAATACCTTCCACTGATGGGGGTGGGAATGGAGGTGAGACAGCACTAATGGCACCCTTTTTTTGTGGGAATTCTTCACTAGGTGGAGCAAAATACTCAATAAAATGAAAAACAATTTTCTATCCAACTTCTCGGTTATATCCATTTAAGCTTTTTTTAAATTATTCAAACAGAAAGTCACAAAAATTATAATCATCCTCATCAGTTCACTCAGTCCCATGTAATTAATTTTTTTTTCATCTTGATCTTTTGTTAGCACTTTTATAAATTCATCGGTTTTTCCATTAGAGCTCTGAAAATGCTTATTCATTCAGTTCAGCAGTATAGTCAGTTACCAGAAACCTGTACTTGTCAGTCTTTTCCATGAATTCCTTGAAGATGAAACCCTTTTAGAGGAACATTTTTGCAAAAGCATCAGAGTACACCTAGAACTGTCTGTAAATGACAAAAGACTTAAAAATGACCACGGTTAAAGATTTGATGAAAGTTCATAATAATGCAATTGACAAGGAAATTTAGTTATTTCTGAGATAATACATTTTAAAGTAATAACTAGAATTATGACTTATAACATTATACCAGAACATATAAGATTTTTAGAAATTTCATGTAATGTCTGAAACATTTATATTAACATATTTCCATACAAATAACCCAAAGAAAGTTTAGTATTAGTTGTTTTTTGGTTTGTTTGGTTTTTTATACTGCAGGTTCTTATTAGTCATCAATTTTATACACATCAGTGTATACATGTCAATCCCAATCGCCCAATTCAGCACACCACCATCCCCACCCCACCCCAGTTTTCCCCCCTTGGTGTCCATACGTTTGTTCTCTACATCTGTGTCTCAACTTCTGCCCTGCAAACTGGTTCATCTGTACCATTTTTCTAGGTTCCACATACATGCGTTAATACACAATATTTGTTTTTCTCTTTCTGACTTACTTCACTCTGCATGACAGTCTCTAGATCCATCCACGTCTCAACAAGTGACTCAATTTCGTTCCTTTTTATGGCTGAGTAATATTCATTTAATAGCTTCAGTAGGGAGATGTTACACAGTGTAACTAGCTGCTCTCAAGTTAACATAAAGTAGAAAACAGGTGAAATCAGACTTCGGGATACCTAAAGCAGTGGCTCTTAATCCTGAACACACGTTAAAATCAACCTGAGGAGCATTTAAAGCTTCCTGATTCCAGCTGCAGCCATGTCTATGAAATCAGAATTCTGGGGATAAGACCTGCATTCGTTTGCTAGGGCTGCCATAACAGAGTACCACAGTCTGGGTGACTCATGATCATTTATTTATTTACTATGATTTATTTTCTCACCATTCTGAAGGCTAGAAGTCTGAGATCAAGGCGTCTGCAGCATTGGTTTCTTCTGAGGCCTCTCTTTGTGGCTTGTGGATGGTGGTCCTTTGCTCCCTGTTGTTCCACATGGTCTTTCCTCTGTACCTGTTTGTGTCCTAATCTCCCCTTCTTGTAAGGACTCCTATTCTTATAAGGATTGGGGCCCACCCTAATAACTTCACTTGACCTCTTTCGAGAACCCATTGCCAAGTACAGTCACATTCTGAGGTACTAGATGTAGGACTTAAACATATGAATATGGTGGGGGCTTGGGGGGCAACTTAGCCACAACAGGACCAAAGGATCAATGTTTTTAACCTCCACCCTCAAGAGATACCAACATGCACCCGAATGTGAGTCAGTGCCCTACTAAGGATTCTCAAACCTGACTGCATTAGAATCACCAGGCAAGCTTAAGAAAAAGGAGAAAACACCAATGCTTAGGCATCACCCTCAGAAGTTTGATTTCATCTATGTAGAATGCGGTATTGTTAGTTTCCAAAGGCTCCCAGATGATTTAAATGTGTACCCAGGTTTGATCATTGCTGTCCTAAAATGTTTAACTGTATAAGAGAAAGCATATTTCTTACCTTTCTCTCAGTTTTTTCTTTGAAAATTTGTTAAGAAACACAGCTTCTTTCTATGAAAGATGTATATCTAACAAAGAAAAATTCAGGTCTAAAAAAAGAGCTATATACTTCTAAGGTGGTATAGTTTCAAACATCAAGGATGGGTTTTGATATTAGTTTGCATGTGACTTACAGTTTTTTTTCTCTGCTTAATGGAAGTAAATCAAAGGAACTAGGGCATATCACTCAGAAAGTAAATGAAGTGAAGAAACTGACATTAAAATGATTAACTAAAATGTCATAACTTTTAGTGAAATTTCTTGATGAAAGAAATGATGTTTTTCAGCTCTCAGAAGGAAGCTAGAAAAAAAAAAAGGAGGCTAGATTTTCCTTTCCAGATGATATAAATATATGATAGAAACTCATTGATTTAATCAGGCTAATTTCTGTGTTTTGAAGTAAAGCAACTTATCTGGCATTTTTCATTAAGGCTGTATGACAGCTGGCTGCTTCCTAGAATGCAGTACTGTGACAGAGATTATTTTATAAAGCGATGGATCAGCTGCCCTTGTAATTTGCTTAAATGAATTATATGTATATTTCTTCACTCTCTGGGCTTAAAAAAGGCTGCACTTGGTTGAGGAAACAGTACTATTGTTTCAATTACAAAAGACCATTTCTACTGTGCTATGTTACACACGGACACACTGTCTTTCCCATTGTGCCTTAATACTATTTTTGGTTTCATTTTTTTCAGAAAGTTATTTTTAAATAGTATGATTTCATTTTGACTGAATTATGTAGCTTTAATCAGGCGATTTGGAAGGGGTATTCAACATCAGAAAAAGCATCATTTAAACTATAAAAGTATACAGTTCCAGGAGAGTAGTTAATTTTTATTTGTCCTTTCTCTCTGTTGATTTCTGACACAGAGGTCTGATGATGTGAGCTTTTATCTTAAAACAAAACTGTGATTACACCTCTGCAGTAAGTAATCACTTTCTAAAGTTGTATGGTACCCATGTCTTGCTGAAAGCTCTATAGGAATTCAAAGGGCTGAGATTAAACTGGACTTAAATATACCAGTAAATTTAGATATTTTATTTTAAAACACTTAAGAATTCAGCCCTAAGAAGTTCACTAGCAAAGTACCCAAAGGCAAAACCAAATCTTATGTTTTCCTTTTATTCAAACTAATGACTGACCTGGGACACAAGTGCCCACATGGACTGAGGTAATGATTTTCTCAGTGACAGGAGCTGCTTTTGGTTAAAAATGGATTGAATGGAAAAGAATGAGAAATGAGGTTTTTTGTTTTGATTTTAGTCATTTTTTTTTTACCATGGAACCAGAGGTGAGATTTGGTCACAACTCAATGCCACTGTAATTCCCAGTTACTGTGTGGATTATTAGCCCTCATAATTCTACTTTCTGTTTCTTCCATTGTTGTGAGAAAACAACAAAACCTCATAGATATGCCTCATGGCAAAGTTTTACATTTTGCCTCTACGAGTGCCTTTAATACTGTTTGGAATTCTTTTATTCGTACCTTGGGGATCCCTATCCAGTGGCTTCCAGATTTAGCTACTCATAGAGATCTCCTGGGGACCCTGTTAAAAATTGATCCCCCAGTTTCATCCTGGACCTGTTGAATGCTCCTGAGGATGGGGCTGGGGAGTCTTTCTGTTTGACTGCCTCCCTGGGTGAGTCTTGGTGAGATCAGCCTTTCTCTGGTCCAGGGAATGGTCTTTGGGGACTCCTGGTGGTTCACTCTGAGAGAATTACTGTTCTTAATTCCTTCCACTCCTGTAAATTCGCATTCCTAATTTCCCCTTAAGGAGATGACTGGGCCTTTCCTTCACTTGAAAACTAAGGCCAGCCAGGAAATAACCCTCATATTCCCTTCTGTTTACCTCAGAAACATGTTTCTAGATATCATCTTTCTTTGAATTTCATAGGGAAGGGCTTCCTGGTTGAAAGTAAACTCCTCCATTTTTGCTTCTCAATTCATCCATTTCCATCTTTAGTTTCCCTTCACACCACCATCTAACCTTTAACCATTTAAAAAAAATTTAATTGCATCGTTTCCCTTTGCCTTTGAACAATCCAGATTTCCTCTGTCTGAAAAATTCTTTCTCCCATGACCCTTGCTACCACTGAAGTAGTTGAATTTCTCAGTCTTTTCCCCGTCAAACTTCCAAAAAGAATGATTTATTTCTTCCTTACCACTAAGTTTTTCAGTTCTTGTTCTTACCACTCTAAACCACCCGCCTCAGTAATTTCCTCTAATTATGAAATCAGTTTTCTTTTCTAGCAGTTAGATCAGTGTTTCAAAGCAGAAAATAAAACTGTGAAGAGAACTATGAAAAGAAAAGGTTTTTCTTCTTCATCTTCTTTAGAAAATGAAATTAGAAATACACAAAGGATGAATGAATTATCTATTGTGAACATCTGATGAGTAAGTATGGTGGCCCCAGTAAAGGTTCTGGCATCCCCCAAAAGATAAGGTCAGAAGATAAATCTGTCCTGGTTTATCCTTGGCATGGGTTCATCACAGGTTCTCTTGTTTAATGGCCCATAACTAAGACTTTGATAATCGTACTTGGTGATGGATACTCACATATTTTATTGCAAGATGTTTTAACCAGATCTTTCTTGATTTGGAAAAAATTTTTCTGTTGCTACAATGTGGGAATCCCTTTATTATTAGAATATCAGAATAATTTCCACATTCTCTGGGGTTGCCTATAACTTACAAACTATTTTATTTTTCTCTGTATCTAAACTAAGTAAATCAAAACAATTATGATGAAAGTATTTCATGAAAATGATTAAGTCAAATACTTCTGTAAAGCAGACTTAAAACCCCCCAATATTCTTTTCTTCTCCTACTGCCTTGTTCCACTTACTAGATGAACCACTTCAATGTTTTTACCTATTTGTTCTAGTATTTACTTCCTTACTTGAAAAGAATATGCTTCTTGATTAATCAGTTTAATTCCTATTAGGGTATATTAGGATCTTCACTTACTTATACCTCCTCTTCCTTTAAGTTCAAAATCCCATCATGAACAGATAATTTCTAAGCATGCCCTGATCTGAAATGAGTATACTACAAAGCTGAACTGAATAATTTGGTCTATGTAGCAAAGTCAAAAATTTTACTTCTTCCCTATATAATTTATTATGTTTAAATGTTTGGTTAATCTTTTCCCAATATCTTATTATGTCTATGTGAGTGCTTTCCACAGCTGAGTAATCCACAGTGTGACTGCATTTCCTATTTTTGTTGTCATTTTTACCTGGAATAAATAATTGCCTTATTTTTTCCCCTTTGTTTAATTTTCTTTGAATGCTATTTCTTCCAACATCCTATAACAGTTCTGTAAAATATCTCTCACTACAGTGTTCCACATGCTCAAGCAGTCAGATAATTTACCACTTCCTTTTTTTTTTTTTTTTTTTGGGGTCCGTGGGCCTCTCACGGTACGTGGGCCTCTCACTGTTGTGGCCTCTCCTGTTGCGGAGCACAGGCTCTGGACGCGCAGGCTCAGTGGCCATAGCTCACGGGCCCAGCCGCTCCGCAGCATGTGGAATCCTCCTGGACCAGGGCACGAACCCATGTCCCCTGCATCGGCAGGCGGACTCTCAACCACTGCGCCACCAGGGAAGCCCCTACCAGTTCCTTTTCTATTCCTGCTTCTTGGAGCCTCTGTCTCCCACTCCAGTATGCACTGTCTTCACTAGGCCTGAGGCACAGCTGTTAGTCTGGCAGTGCCATTGCCTCTCTCCTGTATTTCCTAAATCCACATCCTCTTCTTTCTTGGTTTTTTCCTTTGTTTTGGTGGGACATATCCTATAGTGGCTTCTTGAGAAAGGTGCTTGGGAAAAGAATTTTTACTCTTTGCATGTCTGAATGGACTAATTCACTGTAGGATGATCAGACATGTTAGCTAGATTTTTCATTGAGACCCACCACCCCTCCCCCCTCCCCGAAAGTATCACTATTTATAAATCTTTTCTCTTGGGCAAGAGTGCTCAGTGTCCTACCAGGGGAATGCAGTCTGAAGGTGGATGTTCTCGAGTTGAACAAAACACAGATTTTCATATATTATCCCTGTTTTCAGCACTGTACCTCTCACTTGACCTCTTTTGTGACTGCTGTGCCCAAATCTGAAACCCCCATGGTTCACTTTCTCTGGAGAGTAAACCTCAGATTTCTAGTGGGTGGTAAAGATTAAGACTTGGGAGCTATGGTGTGCTGATAAATGTTTAACAACTAGCTCTCTGAAAAAATCAGAACAAAACAAAATTCTGATTTGTAGAATTTGCCAGTTCCTGTAGTGTAAATATTCCCACTATGGTTGATTTCAAGCTACCAGTGTGAGGTCATTGCAGAGTTGGCTCTTGCAAGCCAGTGAAAACCAGCTGCAGCCCAATGATCGAGAGCCTAAATATGCCCTCATTTTTAGCAACTGCCCTTATTTTCATCTTCACAGTACCCAGTGTCTCCATTTCCTAAGCATGTACAGAGGCAAATTGGTTTGCTGCTTGTAGTCATTGGCTTGACTTTTCTCCACTCTGCTAAAATGTTTCCTGCATCTGCTTTCCATCTTCAAATGTTAGATTATAGTTACATCATTTCATTGAAGTTGGAGTTTGTGTTTCCTGTCATCTTTGTGGCTTTAGAATTTTGAGAGAAGAAGGGAGTGAAACTGCCTTTACTTTGCCATCATCAAACTGAAAGTTCTATTCATTTTTCTAAATAAAATCTAGAGTTATGGGACTTCCCTGGTGGTGCAGTGGTTAAGAATCCACCTGCCAATGCAGGGGACACGGGTTTGAGCCCTCGTCTGGGAAGATCCCACATGCCGCGGAGCAACTAAGCCCGTGTGCCACAACTACTGAGTCTGTGCTCTAGGGCTCACGCGCCACAACTACTGAAGCCCCCACGCCTACAGCCCATGCTCCGCAACAAGAGAAGCCACCGCAACGAGAAGCCTGTGTACCGCAACGAAGGATATCCCCTGCTCGCTGCAACTAGAGAAAGCCTGTGTGCAGCAACAAAGACCCAACTCAGCCAAAATAAATAAATAAAAACTTAAAAACAAAAAAAGAACTAGATTATAAAATGACACCTGTTGAATATCATATATGATATGTGGAATCTAAAAAGATGATACACATGAACTTATTTACAAAACAGAAATAGACTCACAGACATAGAAAATGAACTTATGGTTACCATAGGGGAAGGGAGGGGGAGGGATAAATTAGGAGTTTGAGATTAACAAATACTACACTACTATATGTAAAATAGATAAACAAGAATGACCTACTGTATAGCACAGGGAACTATATTCAATATCTTGTGATAACCTATAATGGAAAAGAATCTGAAAAAGAAAAAAAATATATTAAAATGACACCTGTCATTGTTAATAGTATTAATATTTTAAATAATCTTATCTACATCTTTAAAAGTCTAACTTATAGTATAAGATGCTGAGAAATAATTTTTGACTTTGCTACACCAAATTATTCAGTGCAGCTGTGTCATATTAATATTTCAGATCTGGTCATTTTTGGAAATTATAGCAGTTCATGGTGGGATTTTGAACTGAAAAGATGTGAAGGAATGTGGGTTAGTTGAGAAAGATGTCAAAATTTGAGTTACCTTATGTTGGACCCTCTTAGGTACTTTATCAGATATTGCAGTCAAAGGCATTATTGAGTTCTGAGGTAGGTTTTGTTTTCGTGGGGGTGGGAGGAAGTTGGGTGAGGGTGGGTATAGGAACATGTTTATTCAATTTTCAAATTAGAAATACAGAATTAGAATACAAAACGTCCTAATAAAATGTGCACACCTTTTAGATGTTAATAGCACAAACACCCTGTTGCTCTTTCTATTTTGTGGTCAACAGTGATCTTTGAGACAAGATAGCATAGTTGTTAAGCCACAGGATCCTCTTTGCTTCTGTCCCAGAATTCGACTCTGCCAGTTGCTAGTCATCGGTCCTTGAGCAAGTTTCTTTATCTCCTGGTGCTTCTGTCTTCTCATCTGTAAAATTAAGATAGAATAGAAACTCCTCATAGGCTTGCTTTGAGGATTAAATGAGTTAATCTGTTAGCACTTATAGTGTGTGAAGTGTAAGTGCTCAATAAACAGTAGTTATTATTATTGTTACTCTTGTTGTCATAGTGATCACCAAATTGGTATTGGTTCATACCTGTCTACTTTTCTTATTAAGATGTACATTAACACACATTAACGTCACATATGAACACACTGTTTTGGGGCTGTGTTGTTGTGTGTGTTCCATAGCTATTTTGTAGCTTCATCACCCTTCTGATAATTCAATTTAACAGACAGAAATTGAGTGTCAACCATGTATATAATTTTTCTATGCTAAATGCCGAGTTACAGAGTTTCCCAAATGGATTTGTTATTTGGAAAAAAATAATACTAGAAACTTTCCTCAACCTTCACACCAAAATGAACTCCAGATGGATCAAAGATTTAAACCAAAAAAAGAAAGAAAAAAAGAGCCATAGAAGTACTGGTAGGAGATATGGGTGAATATTTTAATGTATTTGGAGTAGAGGAAGCTTTTCTATTTATTGACATAAAAATAAGAAACCTTAAAGTAAAAGATTGGCACATTTGACTAAATAAAATTTTAAGTTTTGACTTGGGGGAGGAATCAAAACAAAGTCGAGAGTGAAACACAAACTGGGAAAAATATTGACAGCACATATGAAAGATGAGTAAACTGAATTGTCAGTCAATTGGAAAATGGCAAACAGCCTAAAAGAAAACTACAGGAACAGGCTATTCACAGAAAAAAAAAAAAAGTTACAAACGGTACGTATAGAATTGCAAAGGTCCTTACTATAATTTAAAGAAATTTAAATGAAATAAAAGATATTTTTCATTTATTGGGAAAAGTGGTATGGGTGGAGGGTGGGAAGAGACCCATGTGAACACATAACCACTGTTTTCAGAGTCAAGGGAGAATAGCCTTTGGGGGTGGGATTGTCTTGGCCTCTGACCTGAGTACCAAGCTGCCTCTCTATCTCTGCTTTCAAGATACCCTCTTGAATGCCCTTCCTCTGTATTTTGTTTCCTTGGAAAAATGCCTTGGCAGTTACTTGAAATGTAATGAGGACTTCAAGCTCTGCATTAATCATAGGTAGCAGTTACCTCACATTCATGTGAGCTAAGCATGTTCAACATTAAAAAAGGCTCCCTTCTGAAAGAACCAGAGTTGGCTGGTGCATGGCCATTCTGTTGGATTTTGATGTTGTTTTCTGAGAACTTCTCCTGTAGATTCCCATGCACATCTTCTTTCCTCTCTAGTGGAAAATAAAACAAGACAGAATAAACCCTTAGGGCTTCTGGGGGAGAAAGAGACTAGATTGGTTTGTTTGTAGGTTCATTTATTCAATAAATATTTATTGAATACTTATTGTGTGTCAGATACTATTGTAATCATAGAACATATAGGAGTGAACACAAGTTTCCATGGAGCTTGTATTTTGGGGGTAGGGACAGTCAATTAAAAAATTAAACAAGAATTTCAGATGACTCATAGGAAGAAGATAAAATCAGGTAATAAAGAGTAGAGGGAAAATTGATTTGAGGAGGAGCTTCAAGATGGCGGAAGAGTAAGATGCGGAGATCGCCTTCCTCCCCACAGTATATCAGAAATATATCTACACGTGGAACAGCTCCCACAGAACACCTACTGAACGCTGGCAGAAGACCTCAGACCTCCCCAAAGGCAAGAAACCCCCCACGTACCTGGGTAGGGAAAAGAAAAAACAGAGGCAAAAGAATAGGGACGGGACCTGCACCAGTGGGAGGGAGCTGTGAAGGAGGAAAGGCTTCCACACACTAGAAGCCCCTTCGTGGGCGGAGACTGCAGGTGGCGGAGGGGGGAAGCTTAGGGGCCGCGGAGGAGAGCACAGCAACAGGGGTGTGGAGGGCAAAGCAGAGAGATTCCCGCACAGAGGATCAGGGCCGACTGGCACTCACCAGCCCGAGAGGCTTGTCTGCTCACCCGCCGGGGTGGGCGGGGCTGGGAACTGAGGCTCGGGCTTCGGTCGGATGCAGCGAGAGGACCGGGGTTGGAGGCGTGAACACAGCCTTCAGGGGTTTAGTGCGCCACGGCTAGCCGGGAGGGAGTCCGGGAAAAAGTCTGGAGCTGCCAAAGAGGCAAGAGACTTTTTCTTGCCTCTTTGTTTCCTGGTGCGCGAGGAGAGGGGATTCAGAGCGCCGATTAAAGGAGCTCCAGAGACGGGCGTGAGCCGCACCTAACAGCGTGGATCCCAGAGACGGGCATGAGATGCCAAGGCTGCTGCTGCCGCCACCAAGAAGCCTGTGTACGAGCACAGGTCACTATCCACACCTCCCCTCCCGGGAGCCTGTGCAGCCCGCCACTGCCATGGCCTCGTGATCCAGGGACAACTTCCCCGGGAGAACGCACGGAGCGCCTCAGGCTGGTGCAACGTCGCGCCGGCCTCTAACGCTGCAGGCTCGCCCCTCACTCCGTACCCCTCCCTCCCCCTGGCCTGAGTGAGCCGAAGTCCCTGAAACAACTGCTCCTTTAACCCCATCGTGTCTGAGCGAAGAACAGACGCCCTCAGGCGACCTACACGCAGAGGCGGGTCCAAATCCAAAGCTGAACCCCGGGAGCTGTGTGAACAAAGAAGAGAAATGGAAATTTCTCCCAGCAGCCTCAGGAGCAGCGGATTAAATGTCCACAATCACCGTGATGTACCCTGCATCTGTGGAATACCTGAAGAGACAGCGAATCATCCCAAATTGAGGAAGTGGAGTTTGGGAGCAACTATATATATATATATATATATTTCCCTTTTTCTCTTCTTGTGAGTGTGTATGTGTATGCTTCTGTGTGTGATTTTGTTTGTATAGCTTTGCTTTTACCATTTGTCCTAGGGTTCTGTCTGTCTGGTTTTTTCTTTCTTATTTTTAGTATAGTTTTTAGTGCTTGTTATCATTGGTGGATTAGTTTTTTGGTATGGTTGCTCTCTTCTTTCTTTCTTTCATCTTTATTACTTTTTAATTTTTTTAATAACTATTTTTTATTTTAATAACTTTATTTTATTTTCTCTTTTTCTTTCTTTCTTTCTTTTTTCTCCCTTTTATTCTGAGCCATGTGGATGACAGGCGCTTGGTGCTCCAGCCAGGCATCAGGGCTGTGCCTCTGAGGTGGGAGAGGCAAGTTCAGGACATTGGTCCACCAGAGACCTCCCAGCTCCATGTAATATCAAACGGCAAAAATCTCCCAGAGATCTCCATCTCAACACCAAAGCCCAGCTCAACTCAACGACCAGCAAGCTACAGTGCTGGACACCCTATGCCAAACAACTAGCAACACAGGAACACAACCCCACCCATTAGCAGAGAGGCTGCCTAAAATCATAATAAGGTCACAGACATCCCAAAACACACCACCAGATGTGGACCTGCCCACCAGAAAGACGAGACCCAGCCTCATCCGGGACTGGATGAACACAGGCACTAGTCCCCTCAACGAGGAAGCCAACAAAACCCACAGAACGAACCTTAGCCACTGGGGGCAGACACAAAAGACAACGGGAACTATGAACCTGCAGCCTGCAGAAGACCCCAAACACAGTAAGTTAAGCAAAATGAGAAGACAGAGAAACACACAGCAGATGAAGGAGAAAGGTAATAACCCACCAGACCTAACAAATGAAGAGGAAATAGGCAGTCTACTTGAAAAAGAATTCACAATAATGATAGTAAATATGATCCAAAATCTTGGAAATAGAATGGAGAAAATACAAGAAACTTTAACAAGGACCTAGAAGAACTAAAGAGCAAACAAACAATGATGAACAACACAATAAATGAAATTTAAAATTCTCTAGAAGGGATGAATAGCAGAATAACTGAGGCAGAAGACTGGATAAGTAACCTGGAAGATAAAATAGTGGAAATAATTACTGCAGAGCAGAATAAAGAAAAAAGAATGAAAAGAATTGAGGACAGTCTCAGAGACTTCTGGGACAACATTAAATGCACTAACATTCAAATTATAGGGGTCCCAGAAGAAGAATAGACAAAGAAAGGGACTGAGAAAATATTTGAAAAGATTATAGTTGAAAACTTCCCTAATTTGGGAAAGGAAATAGTTAATCAAGTCCAGGAAGTGCAGAGAGTCCCATACAGGATAAATCCAAGGAGACACACACCAAGACATATATTAATCCAACTATCAAAAATTAAATACAAAGAAAAAATATTAAAAGCAGCAAGGGAAAAGGAGTAAATAACATACAAGGGAATCCTCATAAGGTTAACAGCTGATCTTTCAGCAGAAACTCTGTAAGCCAGAAGGGAGTGGCAGGACATACTTAGAGTGATGAAAGGCAAAAACCTACAACCAAGATTACTCTATCCAGCAACGATCTCATTCAGATTTGATGGAGAAATTAAAACCTTTACAGACAAGCAAAAGCTAAGAGATTTCAACACCAACAAACCAGCTTTACAACAAATACTACAGGACCTTCTCCAGGCAGGAAACACAAGAGAAAGAAAAGACCTACAATAACAAACACAAAACAATGAAGAAAATGGTAATAGGAACATACATATTGATAATTCCCTTAAATGTAAATGGATTAAATGCTCCAACCAAAAGACATAGACTGGATGAATAGATACAAAAACAAGATACGTACATATGCTGTGTACAAGAGACCCACTTCACACCTAGGGACACATACAGACTGAAAGTGAGGAGGTGGAAAAAGATATTCCATGCAAATGGAAATCAGAAGAAAGCTGGAGTAGCAATTCTCATATCAGAGAAAATAGACTTTAAAATAAAGGCTATTACAAGAGACAAAGAAGGACACTACATAATGATCAAGGGATAGATCCAAGAAGAAGATATAACAATTGTAAATATTTATGCACCCAACATAGGAGCACCTCAATACATAAAGCAAATACTAACAGCCATAAAAGGGGAAATTGACAGTAACACAATCATAGTAGGGGACTTTAACACCCCACTTTCACCACTGGACAGATCATCCAAATGAAAATAAGGAAACACAGGCTTTAAATGATACATTAAACAAGATGGACTTAATTGATATTTGTAGGATATTCCATCCAAAAACAACAGAATACACTTTCTTCTCAAGTGCTTATGAAACAGTCTCAAGGATAGATCATATCTTGGGTCACAAATCAAGCCTTGGTAAATTTAAGAAACTTGAAATCATATCAAGTATCTCTTCTGACCACAATGCTATGAGACTAGATATCAATTACTGGAAAAAAAACTGTAAAAAATACAAACACATGGAGGCTAAAAAATACACTACTTAATAACCAAGAGATCACTGAAGAAATCAAAGAGGACATCAAAAAGTACCTAGAAACAAATGACAATGAAAACATGATGACCCAAAACCTATGGGATGCAGCAAAAGCAGTTCTAAAAAAGGAAATTTATTACAAAGCAATCCTACCTTAAGAAACAAGAAACATCTCAAATAAATCTAACCTTGAACCTAAATCAATTAGAGAAAGAAGAACAAAAAAATTCCAAGTTTATCAGAAAGAAAGAAATCATAAAGATCAGATCAGAAATAAATGAAAAAGAAATGAAGGAAACGATAGCAAAGATCAATAAAACTAAAAGCTTGTTCTTTGATAAGATAAACAAAATTGATAAACCATTAGCCAGACTCATCAAGAAAAAAAGGGAGAAGACTCAAATCAATAGAATTAGAAATGAAAAAGGAGAAGTAACAACTGACACTGCAGAAATACAAAGGATCATGAGAGATTACTACAGGCAACTATATGCCATAAAATGGACAACGTGTAAGAAATGAACAAATTCGTAGAACAGCACAGCCTTCCGAGACTGAACCAGGAAGAAATAGAAAATATAAACAGACCAATCACAAGCACTGAAATTGCAACTGTGATTAAAAATCTGCCAACAAACAATAGCCCAGGACCATATGGCTTCACAGCCGAATTCTATCAAACATTTAGAGAAGAGCTAACAGCTATCCTTCTCAAACTCTTCCAAAATATAGCAGAGGGAGGAACACTCCCAAAGTCATTCTACCAGGCCACCGTCACCCTGATACAAAAACTAGAAGATGTTACAAAGAAAGAAAACTACAGGCCAATATCACTGATGAACATAGATGCAAAAATCCTCAACAAAATACTACCAAACAGAATCCAACAGCACATTAAAAACGATCATACATGATGATCAAGTGGGGCTTATCCCAGGAATTCAAAGATTCTTCAATATATGCAAATCAATCAATGTGATGCACCATATTAACAACTTGCAGGTGAAAAACCATATGATCATCTCAATAGATACAGAGAAAGCTTTCGACAAAATTCAACACCCATTTATGGTAAAAACCCTCCAGAAAGTAGGCATAGAGGGAACTTACCTCAACATAATAAAGGCCATATATGACAAATGCACAGCCAAGATCATCCTCAATGGTTAAAAACTGAAACTGTTTCTACTAAGATCAGGAAAAAGACAAGGTTGCCCACTCTCACCACTATTATTCAACATAGTTTTGGAAGTTTTAGCCACAGCAATCAGAGAAGAAAAAGAAATAAAAGGAATCCAAATCAGAAAAGAAGAAGTAAAACTGTCACTGCAGATGACTTGATACTATACATAGAGAATCCTAAAGACTCTACCAGAAAACTACTAGAGCTAATCAATGAATTTGGTAAAGTAGCAGGATACAAAATTAATGCACAGAAATCTCTGGCATTCCTATATACTAATGATGAAAAATCTGAAAGTGAAATCAAGAAAACACTCCCATTTACCACTGCAACAAAAAGAATAAAATATCTAGGAATAAACCTCCCTAAGGAGATAAAAGACCTGTATACAGAAAATTATAAGACACTGATGAAAGAAATTAAAGATGATACAAATAGATGGAGAGATATACCATGTTCATGGATTGGAAGAATCAACATTGTGAAAATGACTCTACTACCCAAAGCAATCTACAGATTCAATGCAATCCTATCAAACTACCACTGGCATTTTTCTCAGAACTAGAGCAAAAAATTTCACAATTTGTATGGAAACACAAGAGACCCCGATTAGCCAAAGCAATCTTGAGAAAGAAACATGGAGCTGGAGGAATCAAGCTCCCTGTCTATACTACACACTATACTACAAAGTTACAGTAATGAGGACAGTATGGTACTGACACAAAAACAGAAATATAGATCGATAGAACAGGATAGAAAGCCCAGAGATAAACCCACACACATATGTTCACCTTATCTTTGATAAGGGAGGCAAGAATATACAATGGAGAAAAGACAGCCTTTTCAATAAGTGGTGCTGGGAAGATTGGACAGCTACATGTAAAAGAATGAAATTAGAACACCCCTTAATACCATACATAAAAATAAAGTCAAAATGTATTAAAGATCTAAATGGAAGGCCAGACACTATAAAACTCTTACAGGAAAACATAGGCAGAACCTTCAATGACATAAATCACAGCAAGATCCTTTCTGACCCACCTCCTAGAGTTGTCAGAATGGCCATCGTCAAAAAATTTACAAACAATAAATGCTGGAGAGGGTGTGGAGAAAAGGGAACCCTCTTGCTCCGTTGGTGGGAATGTAAATTGATAAAGCGACTATGGAGAAGAGGATGGAGGTTCCTAAAAAAAGCAAAAATAGAACTACCATATGACCCAGCAATCCCACTACTGGGCATATACTCTGAGAAAACCATAATTCAAAAAGAGTCATGTACCGCAATGTTCAATGCAGCTCTATTTCCAATAGCCAGGACATGGAAGCCACTAAAGTGTCCATCGACAGATGAATTGATAAAGAAGATGTGGCACATTTATACAACGGAATATTACTCAGCCACAAAAAGAAACGAAATTGAGTTATTTGTAGTGCGGTGGTTGGACCTAGTGTCTGTCATACAGAGTGAAGTAAGTCAGAAAGAGAAAAACAAATACCATATGCTAACACATATATATGGAATCTAAAAAAAAAAAAACGAACATAAAGGACATGAAGCACCAAGGGCAAGATGGGAATAAAGATGCAGACCTACTAGAGTATGGACTTGAGGACATGGGGAGGGGGAAGGGTAAGCTATGTCAAAGTGAGAGAGTGGCATGGACATATATACACTACCATACGTAAAATAGATAACTAGTGGGAAGCAGCCACATAGCACAGGGAGATCAGCTCGGTACTTTGTGACCACCTAGAGGGGTGGGATAGGGATGGTGGGAGGGAGGGAGATGCAAGAGGGAAGATATATGTATATGTATAACTGATTCGTTATAAAGCAGAAACTAACACACCATTATAAAGCAATTATACTCCAATACAGATGTTAAAAAAAAAATAAGAGTAGAAGGGTGGGGGTAGTCAGATAAATATATATATATACATATGATACATATGTACATACATTATGTGTACACACATGTACATACACATGCATAATAGTGCTTCTTAAACTTAATGTGTACCAGAATCACTTGTAGGACTTATTTAAACAGATTGTTGAGCCCCTCCCTCAGAGTCTCTGATTCAGTAGAGGCCTGGTGTGGGGCCCAGAATTTTACATTTTTAACAAGTTGTTGGGTGCTGTTGTTGCTGCTGCTCTAGAGACCACACTTTGAGACCCACTGGCATAGGGCACTGAGTGGTCCTAGAAAACTTTTCCAAAGAGGTGGTATTTGGGTAGAGAACTGAATTATGGATGAGAAGGGACCAATGTTGTGAAGACGATCAGTGGTGGAAGAAGAGGGTAGGGATGAAGAAGAGCTTTCCAGATAAAGCAGAGAAACTGTGGATTGAAGGAAGCAAAGAGGCTAGTGAGGCTGCAGAGTAATGACTGGAGGGGAGAGTGGCAGCAGCTGAACTAAGAGAGGAAGATAGACAGTGGGCAGGCCATGGAGGACAGTGGTCCTCTATTCTGAAAGCATGCTTAGAAAACAAACAACGCCAGAGCCCACCTCCAGAGACTCTGATTTAATTAATCTGGGTGGCACTTAGTTATTTTTAAAAGTTCCTTAGGTAATTCTGTAATATCAGGTAATTCTGATAAGCAGTCAAGGCTGAGAATAATGGAGACAGGCCCTTTGTAGCCGTGTAAAGTTGAGATTTTATTTCAAATGTGATGAAAACAATAAATGCTGGAGAGGGTGTGGAGAAAAGGGAACCCTCTTGCTCCGTTGGTGGGAATGTAAATTGATAGAGCGACTATGGAGAACAGTATGGAGGTTCCTTAAAAAAGTAAAAATAGAACTACCATATGACCCAGCAATCCCACTACTGGGCATATACTCTGAGAAAACCATAATTCAAAAAGAGTCATGTACCGCAATGTTCAATGCAGCTCTATTTCCAATAGCCAGGACATGGAAGCCACTAAAGTGTCCATCGACAGATGAATTGATAAAGAAGATGTGGCACATTTATACAATGGAATATTACTCAGCCACAAAAAGAAACGAAATTGAGTTATTTGTAGTGCGGTGGTTGGACCTAGTGTCTGTCATACAGAGTGAAGTAAGTCAGAAAGAGAAAAACAAATACCGTATGCTAACACATATATATGGAATCTAAAAAAAAAAAAACGAACATAAAGGACATGAAGCACCAAGGGCAAGATGGGAATAAAGATGCAGACCTACTAGAGTATGGACTTGAGGACATGGGGAGGGGGAAGGGTAAGCTATGTCAAAGTGAGAGAGTGGCATGGACATATATACACTACCATACGTAAAATAGATAACTAGTGGGAAGCAGCCACATAGCACAGGGAGATCAGCTCGGTACTTTGTGACCACCTAGAGGGGTGGGATAGGGATGGTGGGAGGGAGGGAGATGCAAGAGGGAAGATATATGTATATGTATAACTGATTCGTTATAAAGCAGAAACTAACACACCATTATAAAGCAATTATACTCCAATACAGATGTTAAAAAAAAAATAAGAGTAGAAGGGTGGGGGTAGTCAGATAAATATATATATATACATATGATACATATGTACATACATTATGTGTACACACATGTACATACACATGCATAATAGTGCTTCTTAAACTTAATGTGTACCAGAATCACTTGTAGGACTTATTTAAACAGATTGTTGAGCCCCTCCCTCAGAGTCTCTGATTCAGTAGAGGCCTGGTGTGGGGCCCAGAATTTTACATTTTTAACAAGTTGTTGGGTGCTGTTGTTGCTGCTGCTCTAGAGACCACACTTTGAGACCCACTGGCATAGGGCACTGAGTGGTCCTAGAAAACTTTTCCAAAGAGGTGGTATTTGGGTAGAGAACTGAATTATGGATGAGAAGGGACCAATGTTGTGAAGACGATCAGTGGTGGAAGAAGAGGGTAGGGATGAAGAAGAGCTTTCCAGATAAAGCAGAGAAACTGTGGATTGAAGGAAGCAAAGAGGCTAGTGAGGCTGCAGAGTAATGACTGGAGGGGAGAGTGGCAGCAGCTGAACTAAGAGAGGAAGATAGACAGTGGGCAGGCCATGGAGGACAGTGGTCCTCTATTCTGAAAGCATGCTTAGAAAACAAACAACGCCAGAGCCCACCTCCAGAGACTCTGATTTAATTAATCTGGGTGGCACTTAGTTATTTTTAAAAGTTCCTTAGGTAATTCTGTAATATCAGGTAATTCTGATAAGCAGTCAAGGCTGAGAATAATGGAGACAGGCCCTTTGTAGCCGTGTAAAGTTGAGATTTTATTTCAAATGTGATGAAAAGCCATTGAACAGTAGAGGATGTATTTGGATTTAATTTCCAGCTGCTAGAATGAATTTTATAAGAGGTTAAGAGTGAATGAGCAGACCAGTTAGAAAATGTTACAGTTGTCCAGGTTGAAAGTGATGTTGGCTTCAGTTTGGTGGTAGTAGCAGGGATGATGAGAAATGGGATGCTGGATAGTAGATGGGATTTGGGGTAGAACAGAAAGGACTTGCTGATGGATCCTTGGATATTGGAAGTGAGAGAGAGAGAGAAGACTCAAATATGACTCCAAGGTCACCTTTCAACTGAGTGAGAGGTGACACAATTAACTGAGAACATTGGGGTAGAAACAGGTTTAGAGAGAAACTAAAAATTTTTAATTTTGGTATATTAACTCTAAGATGCCTCTTAGGAACAGTTAAGAACCAGATTGTTTTAGGGAAAGGGAGTGGAACTGAGGGTGAACTGATGCCTTGCTCTTTTGACAGGCCCATTGTGATCGCTAGCTAGGATAGTATTAATTTTAATGTGGATTTCACATGCACTTTGGAAAATGTAACCTCTCCTGTAATGTGTAACTTTTTAAATGGGTGGATAGAATCATGCCAGTAGCTTTCAATCTAAGAGGCTTAAACCCATGAGCTTAAGCTGGTGGGCCCATGGTAGGCACTCAATATATATTTGTTGAATTAATCAATGAATGAATGGGTGAACTTACTTTTATACATGAAGCCCATTTGTCATTTTGATGGGCAATGTGTCTTCAGATCACATGGTATAGGGGGCACCAAATATCCAGTGGTCAAAGTTTATGTCTCGATTAGATTGCCATAAAGTATTTAACTGGTCAAATGAATCCACGACATCCAAAAGGGCAGAGGGTTTTTGGTGTAAACAGTGTTGTGTTCCTTGTGTTACTACGATCTCCGAAGACCTGTCTCGTTTCTAGTTCTGTATCTCTGTATTTTTGCTCATTTTCATGAGCTAGTGTCATCTGTGATTTCAGCAGAATCAGACCAGATTTAGAACATGACTTTACAGAAAGTTCTCCTGCTTCTCTGTATTCCAGGGCCTGCCAGGCACAGTAGGGAGAGGGTTCAGGGGCAAGAGGTCCTATAAGCCAGCTCAGTGCAGTGTGGAATGTGAGATCAGAGCTGACTTACCTGAGATTTCAAAGATGATCAACATCTGCCTGTAAGTATCTCTTCTAATGAACCAAAAGTCAGAATTTGTTTCTGGAAGGGGAAATCAGTTCCACAACTAGAGAGACCAGAGAAGCTGCTGAGAACTCTTCCCAGACTGTATTCAGATGCCCAGACTTGTGCATGAACAGGTGGAGCCTGTCCCTAGTCATGCTGCCGTATCCCTAGATTATGGAGTGGAGAGCCACTCAAGCTCATTTCTCCTTATTAGCTGCATTCAGGGACCAATGATTCCACTTCAGTCTTGTGTAATGAGAGTTAGAAGTTAAATCCATGATCTTAACAGTAGTCACCCAAGTTCTTCTGAAGGGAGAAAAACTCTATCTGTGAATGCCTTGATAATCCATGTAGAGGCACAAAACAAAACTGGAGAACACATTGGAGGCTAGACCCAAGGTAGGAGAGGGGAATGGTTAAGTTGACACCTGACCTAAGGAGGGGAGTTTCTTGTGCTCTTTGAAGGAGGTAAATAGAGAAAGGAGGGAGGAAAAAGAAGCTTGCAGATGCTGCAAAGTTGGGTGAAGAGACCTGTGGAAATAATCCGGTGTTAGGGTGGCCAAAAGATAATTTAAGAGGAGAGATGTTCAGTGTTCTACTTGAAATTGTTTACTTTGCTGTCATGTAAACTCCTTTTACACCTCCCTTTGAATAACTGGTAAAAGCTCATATTCATGGAAGCTTTATGTGAGTGGAGAAATGGATGGGGAACTCAAGAAAGCTTGAGCTTCACATTGGGTCTACTGGTGGAGAACAGAGAGGGGGCTGTGCAAGTAGGTGCAGAGCTGATTTTGAGAATACAAGTTCTGCCCTCATCCTTACCTTACACACATCTAAGGAATCCTCAGAAATTTTGGGCAGAGCTTTGGTGGGAGACCCAAACTCCAAGTGACACTTGAGTTGTAAGATTTGGGGTAGCAAAAATGATTTCTCTCAAAAAAACCAAGGATTCTAGCTCTTTTAACGTGATTTGGCCTCACTGGCTCTTCTTCAACTTTACTAGCTCTTTCATTAAACCTTCACTCCCGACTCACAATCTTTGTACTGTTTCTCTAACTGGTGCAGGTTCCTTTGTCTTATCTCTCTTTGGTTTGCATCTGGTTCTCCTTCCCTTGTTCCTGTGGCATTGGGGGAGACCAGTTCTTCCATTTCACACCTGGGGGCCTATTGTACCCAGTCTAGCACCTGAACCCTGGAGACATCTCGTCACCCAAGAAGAGAGGTCAGACCTGACTAATATTCTGGGAGATTGTTTTCCTGAGCATGAGTATGGGTGAGGCATTTGTTTTTCAAAGGTCATGTATTATATGGTCACATGGATTTAAACAGGCAAGGATTTATGGCATATCAAGTAATATTAAAAAATCATTTAACTCGAGAGGAAGAAGGCAATAAAAGATTCATTCTCAGCCATTTTGTAAACCCCAGAACCAGCACTTTGAAAATACTCTGTGTACTGCAAATGTCAAAGTCAGCATACATGTTTTTGGAGGAAATAATTACAAATGCTAATATGAGGTAATTAGAAATATTTTAATGTTTCTGCTAAGTCTGTTTTGCTACTTCAGAAGTTGCTATATCTAAGTAGGCAGGATTGTAAGATAGGAATATATTTATATGTCGATACTGGCCTTTTGACTTCATTCTTACAGTTGCTCAATATTCTCTTATAACGAAATTGTTTCCAGTAATAAAACTGCATTGCAAAAACTTCTTAGGTTATCTGAGGCCAAAATTAGATACCTAAAATAACAAAGAAAATAATTCTTGCCTGAGGGCTTCTCTAAACAAGAGAAGCATGGCTGTGCAATCACTGTGAATGTATTCCCTCCTGTAGAAGTTGCTACTTAGGAGGTTTATTGTGTTCCAGCTAAGAGTCTGGAGGTGGGAATGGTGGAAATAGTGAGCTGGGAAGGTCAGGAATACATTAGGTTACCTGACTTGAATGATTATAAAATTTATGGCCCATGGTTAAGTTTGGTGAAGGTTTATTTACAAAATGAAAGAACATGTATGTTTTCATACCATGCTGATTGTTGAAATAAAAATTGCATGTATTGATATATACCTATAGCAGTCTGCCATTGTTGTTTATACAACCCTCCCCTCAGCCTTTCTTCTGGGAAAAACAACCCCTTTCCTTTGGGAATGGCTCAAGCTTCCTGTGGGCACCACCTTTTTCTTTATGTGACCCTGCCCCTTCGCTACTCCCATCTTTTCTCTTACTAGGGCCACAATGGACTGGCCAGGAGTGGACATCTGACTCAAGCTGGTCCTTCCCCTGAAGTTTGCAAGTGAATTGAGAAGGAGTCTGTTCATTTTTTCTGGGAAATTTATAAGATGTGAAACCCAGGAGCTTATAATAGCAGATTTACTGCCCAGAGAAGAAAGCCAGTCTATAGTGAGAGGGTCAGACCGTAGAGAGATACATACTTCCTGCAGTTTAAGTGGTCAATCCTTTAATATTGTAGGATACTTTAGTATGCTCCCTATATATTTTCATGTTGCTTAAACTAATCTAAGCTGGATTTCTGTCACTTAGCAAAAAGCATCCTGATGAACATATAGGCACTGTGCATAGGAAAGATTATTAAAGGCTGAAAGGCTGTGGCATCAAAGTAATCTTGAGGTTTATAACACTCTGAACTGGTTGGTTGTTGGACATGACTGAGGAACATTGAGTTGTGTCATAGAAATCTTATTAATTGAGTGACTAATTGTCTTCTGATAAATATTTAATATTCCACAAGGCTAGTCCAGAAACCTAAAGACTAATCAGTCTCTTTTGGTTAGTTAGGACAATTGTTCAAACTCATTCTGTCTTTGTGATGAGCATTCATGATTAATACACTAGAACTGATAGGACCCTGTTACTCTGTCCCCTAGCAGAGCGAATAGGTCCTTTCTTAAACCTTAGTCAGGATAGCTTTGAGGCCATGTATTGGCATTATAGCTAAGTAGTGAAAGTTTATGTTCTGTCTTAAACCTCTGCCCTGAGTCAGTACTCTTCTGCTGATCAGCTAAAGAATTTGGTACTCTACTTTGCTGAAGTGAAATTCATTGATAATGGCTTATTTTGTTGCCTTCTCCAGTTAGTGCTTACCTTTTAACTCACTGGAGTGAGTTCGTTGTGGATTTAAGATACTATAGTAATAAGAAGGGGGAAATGACTTTTTGTGGAAATAGCACCCAGTTATCAGCAGTCGAAGCCATTAAATTTATTGATGCTGAAATTCTTCCCAGGGGTGAGTCTCCCATACAGCATAACCATTCTTGGTAAACAGTGTTTTATATCATACATATATTCTGATGTGGAACCTACATCATTGTTCTTGTATGGATAAATCATACCTCCATATAGTATAATAATAGGTATCATTTGTAGAGAGCTGCCATATTCTAGATACTGCTGGTGCTTTCACACTTTATCTCATTGATTTGATCTTCAGGAAAATGTTATGAAGTAGATATTATCATCATTTTGCAGGAGAGGAAAACTCAGCACAGAGAAGTTAAGCAGATTGGCTAAGGTCCTTTGGCTGATGAGAGAACATAACTCAGAAAACACTCACCAGTGCTGCTTCCTTCAAGTTGGACTCCTTGCCTGTATGAGTTACCTCCTTACTTGCCTTTAGGTGGGGAGTAAGGAGTGGTTGCCATGGTTAATCCCAAGGTAGAAAAAGCCTTTGGCATCTGGCCATGATCATCATTTAACCCAGCTGTGGAAGAGTCTTGATATTAACCAAGAATCACTAAATGGTACACACAGACTGGGTGCAGATTGAGTGTCTGCTGTTTTGATCAGAGGCTAATTCCTTGGGAGTATTGGGAATTATTAGGTGATAACCTTACGGTGATTGAGTTACTGATTGAGAACCTGTGGGTCTTTTAATAACTTATTATAATTTTGATTCCTAGAGGCATGTTAGGGATATTCCTTTTTGAAAGTTCTAAATGGATCATAATACAATACTTGCTTGTATATTAATATGTCAACAATCAACATCTCATCATTAACTCCATTTTAGAGGTATCTGCATTAATGTATTGATATTCTCCTAATAACTGAATTAGATCTATAAGGATCAAAATCATTTCTCAGTGCTTTTATTATCTTTTCAAAGTGTTTTTAACAACACATTGTGTATTCCAGAGTTATTTTTTAAATGTTCTATTTTTACTAACTTCCTAAGTATACACCAATGCCATAGTGGAATAAATCTGCATGAATCTTGCCTGATCCACAACATGGAAACAGTACACATGTCCATGGTGGGGAAAAGCTGGAGCAATCTTGCCCCGTGTCTATATGGCTGGACTTTTATTTTTCTGCCTTGACTGTGATCCAGTATATAATACTGGGGTTGACACTCCATCATTTGGATATTTAGAACTGAAGGCTTGTAATAGACAATGTGGAGGGCAGTGAAAAGAATCTTAAACTGGCAGTGTGAAGACTTAACACTTTGCCATACCAGCTGTGGGACCTTGATCCTCATTTTTCTTGGCCTTGGAAGGACGTAAATGAGAGAAATGATCTGCAGGTCAATTTAAAGCTTGATGCTGGAATTCTGTAATGCTAGATAATTGGAGCTCTGTTTTCTGGTGTCTGATCACAAACCCTTTTGGAAATAGAAGAAAACACCACAAATTATGTTGTTCACTGGGTTGGAATAGAAATTGAAGGCAGGAAGGCCTGCAGAGAGCCTCAGCTTAGTTTCTTCTCAGATGACTTGTTTCCTTTAAAAGGATGGGGAGAGATTTTAATCTCTTATCGATTCAGCATCTGTGGTTTCTTTCATGAGCAAGCATCATAGTGGATGTCAAGAACTATGTGGTAATTTACAATTATTCCATGGCATCATGTAATATGTATTTTAGAATAATTGTTTAGAGGTGCTTGCTTGCTAAAGTATGATTATATTCAGAAAGGAGGAGCTTTGTAAGTGATGCAAACTTCAGAGTTCTATGAATTTCATGTTTAAGCTCATTAACGGGCAGGTGCTATTTTAGGCATTCTGTGATGTGTGCTGTTCTTTGGTCCTTCCTCTACATGACAGTTGTGGGAAGATCTCTGACAGGAGATAATGGTAAGTTATCTTAATTTAGAGGCTAAAAAGTATTAAAAGAAAACTTCTCTTTGAGAAGAAACATTAAAGGAATGTTTTAAGAATTTGAGGATGGTATGTTGGGAATTACACTGGAATTGGGAAGTTTCTAATTCCATTGAGCATAAACATTCATTTTCTTAGCAGTGAATATGCTAATTAATATCAGAACACTCCACATATTAGGATCAGGTACCACTTCCGTTAATCTTTTCCTTCCCATATCTGGACTCATTACCTTAATTTAGGCATTTACTGGTACTATGATAGATTATTGTAGGAGTCTCCTAGTTTTCCTCCTGACTCTCACTCTTTTCTAAAAACCACTTTGTACATTCACAGAAAAATAGACAAGATGAAAAGGCAGAGGGCTTTTTACCAGATGAAGGAACAAGATAAAACCCCAGAGAAACACCTAAATGAAGTGGAGATAGGCAACCTTCCAGAAAAAGAATTCAGAAAAATGATAGTGAAGATGATTCAGGACCTCGGAAAAGAATGGAGTCAAAGATCGAGAAGACGCAAGAAATGTTTAAAAACGACCTAGAAGCATTAAAGAACAAACAAACAGAGCTGAACAATACAATAACTGAAATGAAAAATATACTGGAGGGAATCAATAACAGAATACCTGAGACAGAAGAACAGAGAAGTGACCTGGAAGACAGAATGGTGGAATTCACTGCTGCAGAACAGAATAAAGAAAAAAAAAAATGAAAAGAAATGAAGACAGCTAAGAGACTTCTGGGACAACATTAAATGCAACAACATTTGCATAATAGTGTCCGAGAAGGAGACGAGAGAGAGAAAGGACCCAAGAAAATATTTGAAGAGATTATAGTTGAAAACTTCCCTAACATGGGAAAGGAAATAGCCACCCAAGTTCAGGAAGCTCAGAGAGTCCCATACAGGATAAACCCAAGGAGAAACACACCAAGACACATAGTAATCAAACAGCAAAAATTAAAGACAAATTATTGAAAACAGCAAGGGAAAAATGACAAACAACACACAGGGAATGCCCATAAGGTTAACAGCTGATTTGTCAGCAGAAACTCTACAAGCCAGAAGGAAGTGGCATGATATATTTAAAGTGATGAAAGGGAAGAACCTACAACCAAGATTATTCTACCCATCAAGGATCTCATTCAGATTTGATGGAGAAATCAAAACTTTACAGACAAGCAAAAGCTGAGAGAATTCAGCACCACCAAACCAGCTCTACAATGAATGCTAAGGGAAGTTCTCTAAGTGGGAAACACAAGAGAAGAAAAGGACCTACAAAAAAACCCCAAAACAATTAAGAAAATGGTCATAGGAACATACATATCAATAATTACCTTAAACATAAATGGATTAAATGCTCCAACCAAAAGACACAGGCTTGCTGAATGGATACAAAAATAAGACCCATATATATGCTGTCTACAAGAGACCCATGTCAGACCTAGGGACACATACAGACTGAAAGTGAGGGGATGGAAAAAGATATTCCATGCAAATGGAAATCAAAAGAAAACTGGAGTAGCAATACTCATACCAGACAAAATAGATTTTAAAATAAAGAATGTTACAAGAGACAAGGAAGGACACTACATAATGATCAAGGGATCAATCCAAGAGGAAGATATAACTATTATAGATATATATGCACCCAACATAAGAGCACCTCAATACATAAGGCAATTGCTAACAGCTGTAAAAGAGGAAATCGACAGTAACACAACAATAATGGGGGACTTTAACACCTCACTTACACCAATGGACAGATCATCCAAACAGAAAATTAATAAGGAAACACAAGCTTTAAAT
>NW_020174551.1:493449-506973 GCF_003031525.2 Neophocaena asiaeorientalis asiaeorientalis
TAAATTTAAGAAAATGGAAATCATATCAAGCATCTTTTCTGACCACAATGCTATGAGATTAGAAATCAATTACAGGGAAAAAAACGTAAAAAACACACACATATGGAGGTTAAACAATACGTTTCTAAATAACCAAGAGATCACTGAAGAAATCAAAGGGAAATCAAAAAATACTGAGAGACAGGGCTTCCCTTGTGGCACAGTGGTTGAGAGTCCGCCTGCCTATGCAGGGGACACGGGTTTGTGCCCCGGTGCAGGAGGATCCCAACCTATGGAATGCAGCAAAAGCAGTACTAAAAGGGAAGTTTATAGCAAGACAATCCTACCTCAAGAAACATCAAACATCTCAAATAAACAATCTAATGTTACACCTAAAGGAACTAGAGAAACAAGAACAAACAAAACCCAAAGTTAGTAGAAGGAGACTATTAGACACTGTTGAAAGATATTAAAGATGAAACAAACAGATGGAGAGATATACCATGTTCTTTTATTGGAAGAATCAATGTTGTGAAAATAACTATAGTACCCAAAGCAATCTACAGATTCAGTGCAATCCCTACCAAATTACCAATGGCGTTTTTTACACAACTAGAACAAAAAAACCTTAAAATTTGTGTGGAGAACCAAAAGACCCTTAGTATTGAAAGCGGTCTTGAGGGAAAAAAAACGGAGCTGGAGGAATCAGACTCCCTGGCTTCAGACTATACTACAAAGCTACAGTAATCAAGACAATATGGTACTGGCACAAAAACAGAAATATAGATGAATGGAACAGGATAGAAAGCCCAGAGATAAACCCACGCTCCTCTGGTCAACTATTCTATGACAAAGGAGGCAAGGATTTATAATGGAGAAAAGACAGTCTCTTCAATAAGTGCTGTTTGGAGAACTGGTCAGCTACATGTAAAAGAATGAAATTAGAACACTCCCTAACACCATACAGGAAAATAAACTCAAAATGGATTAGAGACCTAAATGTAATACTGGACACTATAAAACTCTTAGAGGAAAACATAGGAAGCACACTCTTTGATGTAAAACACAGCAAGATCTTTTTTGATCCATCTCCTAGAGTAATGGAAATAAAAACAAAAATAAAGAAATGGGACCTAATGAAACTTAAAAGTATCTGCACAGCAAAGGAAACTACAAACAAGATGAAAAGACAACCCTCAGAATAGGAGAATGTATTTGCAAACGAATCAGTGGACAAGGATTAATCACCAAAATATATAAACAGCTCATGCAACTGAATATTAAAAAAATAAACAACTCAATCCATAAATGGGCAGAAGACCTAAATAGACATTTCTCCAAAGAAGACATACAGATGGCCAAGAATCACATGAAAAGCTGCTCAACATCACTAATTATTAGAGAAATGCAAATGAAAACTGCAATGAGGTATCACCTCACACCAGTTAGAATGGGCCTCATCAGAAAATCTTGAAGCAACAAATGCTGGAGAGGGTGTGGAGAAAAGGGAACCCTCTTGCACTGTTGGTGGGAATGTAAATTGATACGGCCACTATGGAGACCAGTATGGAGGTTCCTTAAAAAACTAAAAATAGAATTGCCATATTACCCAGCAATCCCACTATTGAGCATAAAGCTAGAGAAAACCATATTTCAGAAAGACACATGCACCCCAATATTCACTGCAGTTTACAATAGCCAGGTTATGGAAGCAACTTAAATGCCCATCCACAGACGAATGGATGAAGAAAATGTGGTACATATATACAATGGAATGTTACTCAGCCATAAAAAGGAAAGAAGTTGGGTCATTTGTAGAGACGTGAATGTATCTAGAGACTGTCATACAGAGTGAAGTAAGTCAGAAAGAGAAAAACAAATACCGTATATTAATGCATATATGTGGAACCTAGAAAAATGGTACAGATGAACCGGTTTGCAGAGCAGAAATAGAGACACAAATGCAGAGAACAAACGTATGGACACCAAGTGGGGAAAGTTGTGGTGGGGGGTGGCATGTGATAAATTGGGAGATTGGGATTGACATGTATACACTGATGTGTATAAAATTGATGACTAATAAAAACCTGCTGTATAAAAATATAAATAAAATAAAACCCCCAAAAAAATGGTGTTGGGGGCTTCCCTAAAAAAATAAAAAAATAAATACAACTTTGTATCTCATGAGATAGACCAAACCCAGCTATGGCCAAGTCAAAGCCTTTAGTAGTTTCCTTCTGCTTAGCAAATAAAACCCAAACACTGTAGCATAGCAGTGAAGGTCTGTGACAGTCAGGTGAGATTTCAGCCTTGTCCCCCATAACTCTGCAGCCAGTACTCTAAGTCCCAGTAGATTTGAATAGTTGCTTTAGTCGGTTGTTCTCTGTTCTCTCCTTCATAGACATCTGCCTGTGCCACTTCTTTACATATTGTCCTTCCATCTTATAATCAAGTCAAGCCTGACTTTTCAGGTCTTCTGAAAAGCCCTTAACTCCATTCATTATTTCCAATTCACTTCTGTTAGAGAAATCTTTCCTTCCTTTCACTCTGCTAGAATACTGAAACTCACTTTAAGCATTATGATTATTCCTTTGTGTTATTATTGTTTCTTATATGTATGTTCTTTATATTATATCCTTTACCTAGATTATTAGTTTTTGGGGTCGGGGCCATATCTTTTTGCTATTTTTGTTTTTCCCTTGAACAGTACCTTGCACAGGTTTGGTCTTGATAACTGCTAAGTTCATGCGTGAGTGAATGAAGAGTTTTGTTGAGTCCCCTTCTCTGGTAGCTTCTTTATTCTTGCTTATTTCATTGATTTTGAAATCTCCCACTAATGTGAAGTTGGTAAGTTTTGTGTGATACTGGGCACGCATAGATGTGTTAGTCTTCTGTTAGGCTGATAAGTTGTAACGGCTGCTGTCTAGTCCAGAGTCTAGTTTTTGGATTGCTGATTCTCTCATGTATCCTTAGACCATCTCCTCTACAGGGAACAGCCACCCCACTCTTGGTCCATCTGCCTCTGCTCAACCAGGATGTCCCCTCCTGGAGAGCCCCTCATCCTGATTCAAGCTCTAAATGAAATACTGATACTTTTAATGTCTGAAGCCTTATTTTCCCTTATTTTTCCTTGTTTTCATGGGCATATTCCCTCTGTTCCAAGTCAAATCTTATAGTTATTTTTGGTCTCCATTATTTTTATTTTTCACCTTCAAGTCCTTAATTGTGCCACATGGGATCTGCAAAATTTTCCGCATGTTTTAAGTTGTCCTAAAACAGATGTGCTCTGTTAAAAGACTACTTTTAACTGTCTCAAATTCAAATGCAAAGAGATCTCAAGTTTATATTTAGAGCTAAATTATCCAAAAGCCTACCATATTTCTGACCTTACTCAATTTCCTCTCAAGTGGTTTCTTTTTACTTGCGTGTTAGCTCCTGTATTTGTGCAGGTTCAGTTTATTAGCTGATAACTGCTCTCAGGTTAAGAGTTTGGTGGAATGAAAGATTGAAAGATGAGTGAATTGGGCTCTTTTTTGGTGGGAGGAGACAAATATTCCATGTGTCATTATTTCTAACCTCCTTTTGTAACGCCTGTTTGTATATCCTTCTTTAGATATCTTTCTTTAGGTATGTTTTTTTTAGATATCATCATGAGAATTTGTTAGTGAAAGAATGTTGGATCAAAGCCATTATGTCAGTGTGAAAATTTAATTCGACAAATATTTATATTTGAATGCCTATTGTGGAGGCTGTCTAAGCTAGGGGCTGGAGAGCTAAAACATAAATAAAATATAGCGTCAACCCTTATAGAAATAGAGAAAGAAGAGGAGGTACACTGCAGAAAGACCACACTACCTAAGAAAATCTCTCACTCTTCACACTACGTGGTACACATATACAGCAAACTCTGTTACATGTTATAGTCAGGTGTGGTATTAAGGTTTATCAAATGTTCTAATCAAAGTTACCATTGATGTTACACGCAAATTACCAAGTTACAAAGAATTTGCATAAAATGAAGCATCTAACTACACTGATCTTTGCCTTAGCAAGTATTTCAAGATCTTAAAGTGCCACTGTGATCTTGCTATAAATATCAATTAGCATGATACTGAAAATGTGCCAGAACACCTGTGATGACAGAGTTTAGTAATAGCTACCATTAATTAAAGGCTAATTATGCATAAATGTTTACAACCTTTCCTTGTTCAATCCTCCCACCATCTCTGAGATGTGAGGTGTGAAGTATACTATACATTGAAGCACAGGGGTTAAGTAACTGGCCCAAGGTCACTCATGTAGCTACTAAGTGATGGAGTTGGGCTTCAAACCCAGGCAATCTGGCTCCAGAGACTGTGCTCTTAACCACTAATCTATTTTACCTCTTAATTACTCCAGCGTTCTCAAACTTTGGTGTGCATAGGAACCATCTTGGGGAGCTGCCAAGATGCAGATTCCTGGGCCCCAAACCTAGAAAGCTGGATTCAGTCCTTCTGGAGCTAGACCTAGGAATCTGTATATAAACAAGCCTCTACATGATTCTGTAGTGCTGCAACTACACTCTGAGAAATACGTGTTGTGTGTGCTGTCTCCAGGTGTTGTATATACATACACAAAGACATATCTGTAATGCCGTCTTCCACTCCACAAGGATTCCTGCTCCAGTACAGTATACTGGAACATACTCTAGGGAAAGAGAACAATTCATTAAAAAATTTCCCCAAACTAGTTCTGTGACTTTGGCCAAATCAGTTGTATTAGGTTTCTCCAGAAACACAGAATCAATAGAATGTGTATATATTTATTGTAAATAATTGGCTAATACAATTATGGAGGCTGGTGAGTCCAAAATCTGTAGCGTGGACCAGCAGGCTTGATACGCAGGAGAGCTGATGGTGCAGATGAAGTCCGAAAGCATTCTTCTGGAGAATTCTCTGTTGTTCAACAAGGGCACTCTTTTTGTTCTATTCAGGCCTTCAAATGAGTGGATGAAGCCCACCCACATTATGGAGAGCAATCTGCTTTACCCCAAATTCACTGATTTAACTGTTAATCTCATCCAAAAATACCCTCCAGACTGATACGTAAAATTAATCGTTATATCATGTATTCCCCCCAGGTTCTATAGTTTAAAATCCCACTGGTAAAAGTATCAGGGATTGGGCTAGGTGATGATAACTATATAATAGAGGCACCAAACAGGTAACCAATGGGACACACCCTGACAACTGATGGCTTTAGTTTGGCTCACCCAGAGTTACCCCATCCAGTGTTGTTTTTTTTTTTTTTTTTGTGATACGCGGGCCTCTCACTGCTGTGGCCTCTCCCGTTGCGGAGCACAGGCTCCGGACGCGCAGCCTCAGCGGCCATGGCTCATGGGCCCAGCCGCTCCGCGGCATGTGGGTTCTTCCCGGACCGGGGCACGAACCCGTGTCCCCTGCATCGGCAGGCGGACTCTCAACCACTGCACCACCAGGGAAGCCCTCCATCCAGTGTTTTTAAACATTTGCATTACTGGTAGTTGCTAACAAATTTCACATGAAAATCTGTATTTTGTGTTTTTAAAAAAATTTATATTGAGGTATAGTTGATTTACAATGTTGTGTTAGTTTCAGGTATACAGCAAAGTGAATCTGTTATACATATACATATATCCACTCTTTTTAAGATTCTTTTCCCATTTAGGTCATTACAGAGTATTGAGTAGAGTTCCCTGTGCTATACAGCAGGTCCTTATTAGTTATCTATTTTACATATAGTAGTGTGTGTATGTCAATCCCAATCTTCCAATTTATCCCTCCCCCCTTACCCCCTGGTAACCACAAGTTTATTTTCTACATCTGTAAATCTATTTCTGTTTTGTAGGTAAGTTCATTTGTAGCCTTTTTTAGATTCCACATATAAGCGATATCATATGATATTCGTCTTTCTCTGTCTGACTTTCTTCACTCAGTATGACAATCTCTAAGTCCATCCATGTTGCTGCAAATGGCATTATTTCATTCTTTCTTATGGCTGAAGAATATTCCATTGTATATATGGAATATATACAATATGGAACACATCTCTTTATCCATTCCTCTGATGCTGGACATTTAAGTTGCTTCCATGTCCTGGCTATTGTAAATAGTGCTGCAGTGAACATTGAGGTGCATGTATCTTTTCAAATTATGGTTTTCTTTGGCTATATGCCCAGGGGTGGGATTACTGGATCAAATGGTAGCTCTGTTTTTAGTTTTTTAAAAAACTTGGTAATCTGGCAACATCGTATGGCCACAGCGTAGCTGAGTCACAGATGCCACCTGTTGGAGGGTTTTGCTGTCTCTTGGATCTCCACCACTGCCCGTATGTCACTCACTTTGTTCACAACATTTATTTCTGTGAGCTGCTGAGCCCCTGTAGGCATTTGAGTTTTGGACCCTTGTCTCACTAGCTGCAAAACATCTGTGGCAGCTCCACCTCCCTGATTAAAAATGACAGAGGGAGAAGTAGGATTCCTGACATACGTGAAAGCCTTTTCCTAGTTAGGAAATAGCTATTTCTTCATTGTGTGCAGTGTGGTTTATCACCCTTCCCAGGGTTGCCCTCTCTGGGCTTCTCAGATCACTACCTTCTTTTGAATTAATAAAAGGGATGCTTTTATATTCCTGCATTGAATTAGTTCAACAAGCAGTTTCAAATGTGAGAATTATCTTTCCTATAGCCAGGCTGGCTTTATAGGAAAACAGAATGGGCTGTTGTTTAAAGTAAGATTTCCAAGGTAAAATAGTTTTATAACTTCTGCGGTTGTTCTCTGAATGCTAAAATGACTTCAGCCAGGACAAAGCCTTTTATTTTGTAATGGGAAAAAGTTCAGCCTTTTACTGCATCATGGGAAAGAAAGCAGAGACCTCTGAGAGTAGCAACACATGGCCTAAATTGACACAGGAACAAAGTGATGATATTAGATCCATATTGCAAATACATTTTAATAGGGGACTAGGGAAAAGAAAAAACCCAGGGACCTTGTAGGTCTGAAAATAGTAGAGGGAAAAAGGGAACAGTAAGGGAGAGGCTTAGAGGACCAGGATTTTCTTTACTAATGGCTTAGTATGGCTAAGCCAGCTACATCCTTTTTTACATGTTAACATGCCTATGGCCACTTTTTTTTGGACAAAATATGTATAAATTTTCTTCAGGACCTTGAAAATTAATTCCATCAGGCATATGCTTTGCAAGCATGCTCTATTTTTCTGTGTTTAAAAAAATGCATTTCAGATGTATGGCATTATTATGGTTTCTCTAGAAGTCAGCCTTCATAAAAGTAATTCAGGAATGTTAGAATCTTTGTCAGTTTCTTGGCAAACAGTGTTCGATTACATATTTACACTCCATAGGACACACAATTTTAGAAGTATTCTGGAATGTTTCCAAACTGTATTTTGGAATTCAACATTTAGTTACTCTTTATTAATCCCAATCAATAATAGTTTATAATAATCATAAATGTGTTAGCACTAAATAGCTGCTGTATTCCATTTCATTAAGAATGTTTTCCTTTTTCCAGAGTGTATATTTGTATATTAAATTTTGTATGCAGAGTTTTTCCCTTGATACTTGGATTCCTGTGGATAATTTGTATGAAGATCTTCCAGAGAGAGAATGCATAGGTTTTAATGTCTAATGTTAGATTTTCTGCTTGGGAGGCGTATGCTTACCTATAGATTTTCCATTTTTAGAACATTTCCTATTACTTTTTCTTTCTATTAATTTTGAACATATTAAGGTCATCATTAACTCTAACCAGGTGCTTATTTTCATCTTGATTTGTAGCTTTCTTATTTTTAAATCCACCTAGTAGTTTATTTCTAAATCCCTTTTTCTTTAAATCATAGGAAAAGAAATATTATACTAAGCAAAAGTTTTATGCTTCCTATGCTGTCTTTTGGAGTAATTTTAGTAAATTACTGACTATAGCTCTTGGAAGATTGCTTACTATGCTATTCTGTTAGGAACTATAGTCTTGTTTGGCTCAGAGACAAAATACCCTTAGGTCCTAGGGCTTTGGCAGTTAATGTCTTTTCCTTCAATCAGATAATAGACTATGTGAGAGGTAGTCTTGGAAGTGAAACTTTAGACCTCAGGGGGTTATTTTTGATCTACAAGATAGGTAATAATGGTGCTTTCTATTGGCCCAAAGGCTGAGATACTTCCTGTTTCTCCATCAGGTAAAGGTGGAAAGTAACAAGAAATATACTGTTTCAGAAAAATAAATAAATGGACTTGGAGAAAGACTGTATCTGTTTAACGTAGTAATTCTATTATAATCAGAAACATGAATAATTTGTATTTGAATAATAGAAGTGATTAAACTTGTAAGTTTAATCCTTGGAATTTACATGGCGTAGTATAAAGTTTTTAATTTGAAATGAGAGAAAAATAAATTGTAAAAGGCTCTATGTCCTCAGAATAGCTTGCAGATTTTGTTTCTTATCTTCATTTTTGTCCTCCTTCTCCCTTTAAAGATATATAAACACAAAAGGAAAGATGGTAAACATATTGATGGGTCATTTAGGATGTCAGTGGAAAGACCACCCCTGAGCAGACTGCTGATACTTAGGATTGCCATGTGCAGTTGGGGACACTTAAAGAAGAGTAAAACACATGTTTTGTCCGTGTTACCATTTGATTTAACCACAGGTGGATTGTCCATGGTGGTTTTAAGTCTCTGCTTAGTTTTTTTCTTTACCTTACAGCTCTTCTGGACCACCTATCTTTGTGTGCCGACTAGTGCCAACTAATTTCTTACGTAGCCTTGGCCCTACAGTAGCATCAGAGTCTGAGACAGTAGCAAACCTGGAAAAGGAGGTTGCTGCTCCAGCTTGGAAATTAGAAGGGGTAGTTAGTGAGTTTAGGATTGACATGTATACACTGCTGTATTTAAAATGGATAAACAACAAGGACTTACTGTATAGCACAGGGAACTCTGCTCAGTATTATGCAACAACCTAATGGGAAAAGAATTTGAAAAAGAATAGATACATGTATATGTATAACTGAATCACTTTGCTGTACACCTGAAACTAACACAACATTGTCAATCAACTATACTCCAATGTAAACTAAAAAGTTAAAAAAAAGAAGGGCAGGAAGTTGAGCAGGTATTGACACCATGGAACCCCAGGGAGATTTGTCCCTGCAACCTTATGAAAACCTGTTTTTCTATTATGCAGGAGAACACTGTGTTATGTTAGAGGTTTTGTTCCCTTTCTGCTCACTCATTGATAACTGTCCTAAGTTTAGAAGTAACCTGGGTTTCATTAGATATATACCAGCAATAGGGCCTGTTGCTAATTAGACCTGAAATTATTACCTGCTTAAAGATAGGAAAACCACTTTTCACTTTGTTCATTAATTTATTTTAGGGTATGTGTGTGTGTGTGTGTGTGTGTGTGTGTGTGTGTGTGTGTGTGTATGACTCTCTGATGACTTGTATGTATATTCATTATCTACTTGACAGTTAAAAAGTTGTTCAGAAAAGTTATGTCTCCCTCATGGCCCTAGATGAAAAGGTAAGAAACTCAGATAAAATAATTACATCTTCTCTCTTGGTTTATTTTTAATATTAGTAAAATGTCAGTGCTCTTTAAATGCTGAACTTTTAAAAATTTTATTTTATTTTTTTGGCTGTGTTGGGTCTTTGTTGCTGTGTGTGGACTTTCTCTAGTTGTGGCGAGCGGGGGCTACTCTTCCTTGCGGTGCACGGGCTTCTCATTGCGATAGCTTCTCTTGTTGCAGAGCATGGGCTCTAGGTGTGCGGGCTTCAGTAGTTATGGTGCACACGCTCAGTTGTGCTCACGGGCACTAGGGCACAGACTCAGTAGTTGTGGCACACAGGCTTAGTTGCTCTGAGGCATGTGGGATCTTCCTGGACCAGGGCTCGAACCCATGCCCCCTGCATTGGCAGGCGGATTCTTAACCACTGCATCACCAGGGAAGCCCTAAATGCTGAACTTTGTAATGCATGTGTACTTTGAATTATTTTGTTCAATAGAGAGAAACATGAAAAAAATTCTATGGTTCCTCATGTGGCTCAAAGTCCTGATCCATCAAAACTGGAAAAGTTATAGTCATTTTGGGTGACTTTCAGTTTCTCCCTTGTTCTTGTAAAGTCCACTGTCTTCTACACACTAATCTCTAACAGCTTCCCACTGGTAATAATATGTGTCTGGTTGAGTAACTTTTAGTGAACATAGCCATTATTGAGCTTAATTGTATTTCATTTATTATTCCAGTGACATTCTATTACCTCAAGATAACTTACAAGTCTAATTTACCTTTGTGGATATTGCTTTTGTGTATTATATTATGTGCTAGAATTTCAGCACTTTGATTATTTTCTGTTTTCTAAAGACCCAAAAATCAAGCTGTCTTCCGTTGTCTCATTTAATCTTTACAAGTATATTGAATTAAGTTGGATGGACCTCTGGTCTTGGGAGAGCTAAGTTCAAGTGGTCACATAAAATCCAGACTACAGAGGGCCCAAGAGGACAAGCCAGAGGTCCGAGTAAGGTGAATGCACTGCATAGAATGATCAGGGACCTCCTAATAATGATAATAACAAGAATAGCTATCAGTTTTTGGACACTTATTAGGTTTTGGATTCTTTATATACATATTATCCTAAAGCAATCAGCTGGGAAGGTAGGAATACAGTTTAAACTCTTTCTTTGCATTGAAGTGCTGCCAGCATACCACAGTGGCAACTTAGTTTTCCAGTTTTAGTTTCCGTTCCTCACTATCAAAATTACTGTACCTTGTCAGAATGGTCTATTTATGGTTGCCTATAAACACACCTTGTATTTTTTTTAAAGAACTGTTTCATTCAGATAAAATTCACATAACCACACAATTCTCCTATTTAAAGTGTACAGTTCAGTGGTTTTAGTGTATTCACAGAGTTGTTCAACCATCACCACAATCAATTTTAGAACATTCTCATTACCCGACCTTCCCACAAAAAGCCACCCTCATTAGTAGCCACTCCCCGTCTCCTCTCCACCCACCCTTCTGCAAGCCACTAATCTACTCTCTATCTCTATAGATTTGCCTATCCTGGACATTTCAAGTAAATGGAACCATACTGTATATGGTCTTTTGTGAATAGTTTCTTTCATTTAGCATAAAGTTTTTGAAGTTTATCCATGTTGAACCAAGTGTCAAAATTTCATTTCTTTTTATTGCCAAATAATAGTTTATTCTATGAATATACCATTTTTTAAAATCCTTCAGTTGATGGACATTTGGGTTGTTTCTAATTTTTGGCTATTGTATATATGCTGCTGTGAACATTCATGTTCAAGTTTTTGTGTGGACACATGTTTCTATTTCTCTTGGGTATATACCTAAGAGTGGAATTGCTGGGTCATATGGTCCCTCTATGTTTATTCTTTTGAGGAAGTAGTAGACTGTTCTCAAAAGCAGCTGCGCCATTTTACGCTCTCATCAGCAGCAGTTGCTTAGGGTACTAATTTCTCCACATCCTTGCCATTATTATTATCTTGCCTTCTAATTATCTGTTTTTTGGTTATAGCTATGCTAGTGGAGGTGAAATGGTTTCACATTGTGGGTTTTTGTGTGTGTGTGTGGTACGCGGGCCTCTCACTCCTGTGGCCTCTCCCGTTGCGGAGCACAGGCTTCGGATGCGCAGGCTCAGCGGCCATGGCTCACGGGCCCAGCCGCTCCGCGGCATGTGGGATCTTCCCGGACTGGGGCACGAACCCATGTCCTCTGCATCGGCAGGCGGACTCTCAACCACTGTGCCACCAGGGAAGCCCACATTGTGGTTTGTAAAATAATTTTTATTGGGGTATAGTTGCTTTACAGTGTTGTGTTAATTTCTACTGTACAGCAACATGAGTCAGCTATATGTATACCTATATCCCCTCTTTTTTGGATTTCCTTCCCATTTAGGTCACCACAGAGCACTGAGTAGAGTTCCCAGTAAGTTCTCATTAGTTATCTATTTTATACATAGTATCAGTAGTGTATATATGTCAATCCCAATCTCCCAGTTCACCTCACCCACCTCCCTTTCCCCCTTGGTATCCATACATTTGATCTCTACGTCTGTGTCTCTATTTCTGCTTTGTAAATAAGATTGTCTATACCAATTTTTTCAGATTCCACATATATGCATTAATATACAATATTTGTTTTCCTCTTTCTGATTTACTTCACTCTGTATGACAGTCTCCAGGTCCATCCACATCTCTACAAATGACCCAATTTCATTCCTTTTTATGGCTGAGTAATATTCTATTGTATATATCATACTGGATGTGAAATGGTATCACACTGTGGTTTTGATTTGCATTCCCCTGATGACTAATGATGTTGAGTGTCTTTCCATGAGCTTATTTGTCATTTGTATATCTTCTTTGGAAGAATTTGGAGAAAATTTATTCAGATCCTTTGCCTATATTTAAAATGGATTATTTGTGTTTATACTGATATGTTGTGAGAGTTCGTTATGTAGACCAGATAAACATTCCTTATCACTTATATATGAGTCAATATTGTCCCTCCTTCTGTGGGTTGCCATTTCACTTCTTAATGGTGAAGTACAAGAGTTTTTAATTTTAATGAAGTCCAACATCTCTATAATAGACCAGATAAACATTCCTTATCACTTATATGAGTCAATATTGTCCCTCCTTCTGTGGGTTGCCATTTCACTTCTTAATGGTGAAGTACAAGAGTTTTTAATTTTAATGAAGTCCAACATCTCTATCTTTTCTTTTGTTGTATGTGATTCTGTTGTTATAATTAAAAAGCCATTGTCAGCAATAGGAACATACACATTGATAATTACCTTAAATGTAAATGGATTAAATGCTCCCACCAAAAGACATAGACTGGCTGAATGGATACAAAAACAAGACCGTATATATGCTCTCTACAAGAGACCCACTTCAGACCTAGGGACACATACAGACTGAAAGTGAGGGGATGGAGAAAGATATTCCATGCAAACAGAAATCAAAGGAAAGCTGGAGTAGCAATTCGCATATCAGACAAAAGGCTTTAAAATAAAGACTATTACAAGAGACAAAGAAGGACACTACATAATGATCAAGGGACCAATCCAAGAAGAGATATAACAATTGTAAATATTTATGCACCCAACATAGGAGCACCTCAACACATAAGGCACATACTAACAGCCATAAAAGGGGAAATCGATGGTAACATAATCATAGTAGGGGACTTTAACACCCCACTTTCACCAATGGACACATCATCCAAAAGGAGAATAAATAAGGAAACACCAGCTTTAAATGATACATTAAACAAGGTGGACTTAATTGATATTTATAGGACATTCCATCCAAAAACAACAGAATACACTTTCTTCTCAAGTGCTCATGAAACATTCTCAAGGATAGATCATACCTTGGGCCACAAATCAAGCCTTGGTAAATTTAAGAAAATTGAAATCGTATCAAGTATCTTTTCTGACCACAATGCTGTGAGATTAGATATCAATTACAGGAAAAAAAAAAA
>NW_020174551.1:507079-537705 GCF_003031525.2 Neophocaena asiaeorientalis asiaeorientalis
AGCAGAGGGAGGAGCACTCCCAAGCTCATTCTACAAGGCCACCATCACCCTGATACCAGAACCAGACAAAGATGTCACAAAGAAAGAAAACTACAGGCACATATCACTGATGAACATAGATGCAAAAATCCTCAGCAAAATACTAAAAGAATCCAACAGCACATTAAAAGGATCTTACACCCTGATCAAGTGGGGTTTATCCCAGGAATGCAAGGATTCTTCAATATACGCAAATCAATCAATGTGATACACCATATTAACAACTTGAAGGATGGACAGCTACATATAAAAGAATGTAATTAAAACACTCCCTGACACCATACACAAACTCAAAATGGATTAAAGACCTAAATGTAAGGCCAGACACTATCAAACTCTTAGAGGAAAATGTAGGCAGACCACTCTATGACATAAATCTCAGCAAGATCCCATTTGGCCCACCTCCTAGAGAAATGAAAATAAAAACAAAAATAAACAAATGGGACCTAATGAAACTTAATAGCTTTTACACATCAAAGCAAACCATAAACAAGACAAAAGACAACCCTCAGAATGGGAGAAAATATTTGCAAATGTAGCAAATGAAGATTGATACAACCACTACAGAGAACACTATGGGTTTCTTTAGAAAACTATAAATAGAACTGCCATGTGACCCAGCAATCCCGCTGCTGGGCATGTACCCTGAGAAAACCATAATTCTAAAAGAGTCATGTACCACAATGTTCATTGCAGCACTACTTACAATAGCCAGGACATGGAAGCAACCTAAGTGTCCATCAACAGATGAATGGATAAAGAAGATGTGGCACATATATACAATGGAATATTACTCAGCCATAAAAAGAAATGAAATTGGGTTATTTGTAGTGAGGTGGATGGACTGTCATTCTGAGTGAAGTAAGTCAGGAAGAGAAAAATAAATACCATATGCTAACACATATATATGGAATCTAAAAAAAAAAAAAAGGTTCTGAAGAACCTAGGGGCAGGACAGGAATAAAGATGCAGACATGGAGAATGGGCTTGAAGACATGGGGAGGGGGAAGGGTAAGCTGGGACGAAGTGAGACAGTGGCATGGACATATATACACTACCAAATGTAAAATAGATAGCTAGTGGGAAGCAGTCGCATAGCACAGGGAGATCAGCTCGGTACTTTGTGACCACCTAGACGGTTAGGATAGAGAGGGTGGGAGGGAGATGCAAGAGGGAAGAGATATGGGGATATATGTATATGTATAGCTGATTCACTTTGTTATACAGCAGAAACTAACACACCATTGTAAAGCAATTATACTCCAATAAAGATTTAAAAAATAAAATAAAATAAAAAGCCATTGTCTAATCTGAGGTCATAAAGATTTACTCCCCTGTTTTCTTCTAAGAATTTTATAGTTTTAGCTCTTACATTTATGTCTTTTATCCATTTTGAGTTAATTTTTGTAGGGGTTCAACATCATTCTTTTGCATAGGGATATCCAGTTTTTTCAGCATATACTTTGAATTTTGGGCCTTTTTTCCCCCCCAGAATACTCTTCTTTCTTCTTGGCTGTTGAAATCCTTTGAGTCAGCCCACCTTCTGCTTCCTATGAGATGTCTTGTGAGCACCTTAACTTAAAGCAGTTTCTCTCCTTTTAACTTATCTTTCCATGGATATGTACTTTTCCTCTCTGCCGAGCTAAGGGCAGGGAACTATATCTTATACTTGCTGTGATCCACAGAGTGTTAACTGATTAGTGTTGCCTGATGCCATTGTCAAAGTCAATGAAAGGCTGGAGGAGCAAGAGGTTTTACTTGGTCCAGTGATTCTGATGTTCTTAATAGTCTCAGATGTGACTATGTTTGAGATGCAAGAAGGAATCAGAGGTGTTATACCTAATTCATGGCAATATTCTGTAGATCCTTTTGACCTTATTGAGAATTATGTTAAGTACACTAAAAATTCTATTATATAGTACATTTTTAAAGAACGATAATATTGACATTTGTTTAAAGCCTTCAGGATTTAGTAAATAATTATTAATATTTGGTTTTATTGTGGAAAGAATTTGAGAACAAGGTTTCTTCTGGTGAGAAATTCTATGTGTTATTATCTAAAATGCTTTTACCTTAAATGATTGACAGAATGGGATGCATCTTTAGTAACAACATAGGTAAGTGGATATTCTGCAAATTGTTATTTTTTTTCCTGGATTTTAACATTGATGACACTGCCATTTCCAGGGCTAATACAGAATTGTCTGCCATTTGGTTACTATGTGAGGATATGATTTGGGGGATAAGGTTGTATTTGATGAGAAATGCTGTAAGTTATTTCGCATATCAAATATGCTACCTTTAATGATTGACAGAATGGGACATGTCTTATGCAATGCACGGCAAATCAGTAGATATTCTGCAAGATACAATTGTCTTTTTCTGAAGTTTATATTACTGAACCCAGTCACCTAAGCAGATACGTGAAGATAAGTTGTCTTCTATTTTCCATGAGTTACTCCTTGGAAGTTGGCATCCAGCAGTTCTACATTCCTTGATACTTTTTTTAAAAAATAAATTTATTTATTTAATTTATTTATTTTTGACTGCATTGGGTCTTTGTAGCTGCGTGTGGGCTTTCTCTAGTTGCAGTGAGTGGGGGCTACCCTTTGTTGCAGTGCGCGGACTTCTCATTGCAGTGGCTTCTCTTGTTGCGGAGCACAGGCTCTAGGCGTGTGGGCTTCAGTAGTTGTAGCACGCCGGCTCCGTAGTTGTGGCGCACGGGCTTAGTTGCCCCGCAGCATGTGGAATCTTCCCGGGCCAGGGCTCGAACCCGCATTGGCAGGCGGATTCTTAACCACTGTGCCACCAGGGAAACCCCCTTGATACTTTTTAATTCAATAATCTCACAGCTCTGTAATACATAAAATCTTCCCAGATACATAGCTAACACCTCTCCAAATAGCCAGGGAAGCCTACAGGGCAAATGAGAAGGTTTCTCAACCAGTCTCTCAGTAACTTCACAAGATATTGCTTAGGAAATTGAAATTGTCTTTTTGATACTATGTTCAGTTTTTCTTTGCATTTCTTATTCTGCTGGAGGTTCCCAGAACGTGGTGCTATGTTAGTCACTGCAGAGTACTTCCCTCCTTCCCCCTTTTCTGAGATACTAGAATCGTCTGGGTGATCTGATGACTGGTTCAGAGATGGCTGTTTTATAATTTCGGAGTGAGTGGTTTAAAAGGACAGTTTCCACAGAGTTACTCTCAGAGTGCATGTTTGAGTCTAGTATATATTGTACTGTACATTTTCACAGGGTGTTTGCAGCGGCAACTTGTACTCTATGATAGAGATGAGCTATCTGGTTTCTCAAGGCTGGCCTCTGAGCTAATTAGGTGGGACTGTCTTCCAGATGTGTAAGGTAGTTCCAGGCAACTACTTACTATTTCTAGCTGCTACTCCATTGGTGCCAGAAGTCACTTTGCTCTCCCCTGAACTCCTTTGGCATTTTATCTGTCCCACGCTGAGTGCTGTCATTACCTTCCACCCCCTGTTGTAGCTTAACTCTAGCTATCTCCCTCTTTATCTCCCTTCTTGCTTTTCATATTTTTTGACTAAGGGTATTTGCCTAAGAGATGTGGTAGTCACTAGTGTTGGGCAGCAAATATTTCAGCTCTCAGCTTTCTGGGCAGGTGATAGGACTGCACTTTCCAGTGCCTCTGGCTACATGTCTCCCTTTGGCACAGAATTAATGCATGTCATTTTCAGGTGGATGCACTTGATAGCTGGTGCTCAACTCCTGCATTTCATCCTTGTTAACTATGATCGTGTCTTGAGATGGTGCCTGACTCCCCTGCTGACATGCAAAGGACATGTAGCTTGAGCGAGAAATATATTTTTGGTGCTTTAAGCAGCTGCGTTGTTGGGTGGTTTGTACACAGAATAACATGGCCTGTTCTGACAGGTGCACTAAACCTGTGCTTCCAATACAGTAGCCCTTGAAATATGGCTGGTCCAACTAGAGATGTGCTATAAGTGTAAAACACACACTGGATTTTGAAGAGCTGGTATGCAAAAAAAGTATGTAAAATGTCTCATTAGTAATTTTTTAATGTTGTTTACATGTTGAAAAATATTTTGGACGTATTGGGTTAAATAAAATATATTATTAAAATTAATTTCACCTGTATCTTTTTACTTAAAAAATTATACATGTGGCTTGCATTATCTTTTTGTCAGACAGTGCTGCACTGGACCATAAGCTTATTGAAGACAGGAGCTCTGTCTGTTTTACCCTTACTTTCCCACAACATCTAACTGTGTCTGAGATATGGGATATGGTAGATATACAAGTTTAATGAGTAAACTATTTCCCCATTCATATTTCATTTAATATTAAAAAATAATGCAGGGCTTTCCTGGTGGCGCAGTGGTTGAGAGTCCGCCTGCCAATGCAGGGGACACGGGTCTGTGCCCCGGTCCAGGAAGATCCCACATGCCGTGGAGCAGCTGGGCCCATGGGCCATGGCCGCTGAACCTGTGCATCCGGAGCCTGTGCTCCACAACAGGAGACGCCACAACAGTGAGAGGCCCGCGTACTGGAAAAAAAAAAAAAAAAAAAATGCAATCTTCAACATGAATCTTATTTGTATTTTGTGTTTAATAATCCTCTATTTTATTTCCCGTAGCTAAAGAATAAAATCCTTAATCTCTTTAAGCCATCAGAAAATTAAATATGTTTATGTTATTTTTAAAAATGTTGCACAATGTAAAAATTCTGGGATTATGATCATTAAATATTTGCCCTGATCAAATTTTTAGCGAGGTCACTCTTTATGTCTAGCGTTTTCTTATCTTTGTAAAAATAACCAAGAAGTCCCTGTTTTTTCAGTCATAATTGTGACCTTTATTTATTTGCAAGTGTCATCCATTTATGTTATTTAATATATAGTCTTGCCCTTTATATGAGACCTTGTGCTACAAATCAAAAAGAAACAGAAAGGGAGAAACAGAGCAGCCCTGAGGACCTTCTGCCATGTCAGGTGTGGGGGACCCCCCCCACATGTGAGGAGGCAGGGCTTTCAGTTTCTAGATGAGTGAGATAGATAGCAAAATAGGCGGTGAAAGGGGTCCCTGAAGTAACAACACATCTTTAAAAAATAAAGAGTAGAGGAAACACCAAGTAACAAAGATGATGGAAAATATTTTAAGCATCTTTAAATATAAATTATAATAAATTATAGCTGTTGGCATAAAAGTGTATGAACTTGGAGTTATGGAAGGACATATACTATGTTGTTCCATTGGCTAAGGAGTGGGGGGGAAGAGGTGGTACAGCGGAAGGGAGGATAGATGGACTATAGAATAAGGATGGACTTATCCACAAACCAACCTATGTATGATTTCATTTGCATAAAATCATATATTACGTGTATGCATAGAAAGACATACAACATGTCGCTTACCAAAATATTAGTGATTATTCTCTCTCTAGATGGTGGCTGGATTTCAGGTGATTTTTACTCTCTTTGCTATACATTTTGAATTTTTTCCCCAAATTAGCATTTATCATTTGTATAGTCAGTAAATAATTTGAACCAGAATTTTTGCTTTTATGAGTAACATCAGGACAAAGTTTAAGGAACCAACCCAGAGGCTGCCTATATTGTTTGCATTCTGTTGAAATAACTGTCAAATTATTATATATTAGAAAAAGAAATGAGGGAGGAGGTTGGTGAAGGGGAAATTGGTGAAGGAGATTAAGAGGTACACACCTCCCGTTATATAATAGATAAGTCATGGGGATGTAATGTATACCATAAGGGATATGGCCAATAATATTGTAATAACTTTGTATGGGGACAATAGTTAGACTAATTGTGATCATTTCATAATATATGCATATGTAAAATCATTTTGTATTACACCTAAAACTAACATAGTATTGTATGTCATCTATAGTTCAATAAAAAAGAAAAAATTTAGTAAAAAATGTTGTAAACAGAAAAAAAATTTAAAAAGGGTAGCGAATCAGATATGTACTGAGTGAATGCATTCATTTTGGTAATCAGGGACTTTTTAAATGAGCACATTTGTAAGTGTGGTAGTCTCCTCCCTGAATTATGCTCCAATTGACTTCCTAACTGACAAAGGGATATAGCTGGTTCAGATCATGGAAGCATCTTATCTAAAAGTGAACATTTCTTCAGAAAGAAAGAAAATGTTTTGTAAGATTATAGAGGATTTGGGAATTATGCCATGAGGATACATGCTGAATAATGTCAGTTTTCTAGGCAGGCTGCCAAGTTTTGTCAAAGAAAGGCAAATATGAAGTTTGTTTTGCAATATCTGGAAAACTTGGAACTCTAATTTCTTGGAAAATCTTTCCAAGATAAATTTAGTGTGAAGGCATTCTACTTCAAAAAAATTACACGTAGCAAGAGGAAAGGAAAAACAAAGTGGAACAGACGTAAAAGAAAGGTTTTTCTTCCCCCCAAGAGATTGTCACCTTGTTGAATTTAATTACATGTCTGACAACCTCAGAAAGCATCCTCCTAAGGTTAATTTTACTGAAACTCCTGAGCAAGGGCAAAATAAAGAAATTATCCTTCAAGATCAGTTCACTTTTTTTTTCCATCTTCAAAAATGTGCAAAAGAGGGCTTCCCTGGTGGCGCAGTGGTTGAGAGTCCGCCTGCGGATGCAGGGGACACGGGTTTGTGCCCCGGTCCGGGAGGATCCCACATGCCCTGGAGCGGCTGGGCCCGTGAGCCATGGCCGCTGATAAGGTGTTATGTATGAAAAGCATTCTGAATTGCTGGGGGACCTTGAGTTATTTAAACTTCCTGGGTTCCATTTTTCTTATTTATCGAACCTAGAGGACTTGGATTGTAAAACCTAGTATGGTCTTTTCTGATTTTATTTCATTTTTATTTATTTGTTTAATTGAAGTATAGTTGATTTGCAATGTTGTGTTAGTTTCAGCAAAGTGATTCATTTATATATATATATAACTTTTTCAGTTTCTCTTCCCCCATAGGTTATTAAAAACTATTGAGTACAGGTCTCTGTGCTATGCAGTAGCTCCATGTTGTTTATCTATTTTATATATAGTAGTGTGTATCTGTTAATTCCCAACTCCTAATTTATCCCCCCCTTTGGTAACCATGTTTGTTTTCTATGTCTGTGGGTCTATTTCTGTTTTGTATATAAGTTCATTTGTATCATTTTTTTCTTTTTAGATTCCACATATAAGAAATATCATGTGATATTTGTCTTTGGCTTCCTGGTTTTATTTATTTTTTTATTCTTTTTATTTATCTGGTTTTATTTTAAAAAGTAAAACAAAATCTATTTTATGATTTGTGACATATTCATATATCACTTGCTAGGTATCAGCAGAAATTTTTAAAAAAAGGTCAAAATTTTCTATGGTGTGAAAAGCTTTGTGGGTAACTTTATTGCATTGCCTAGAACTACAACCTCCCTCAAAGTCCCTTCAAGTTGTCAGCACATTTTGAAAGCCTTTGCATGGTTGTCACAAGTGTCATGGTGTTTGACAGGAAGAATCCAACTGATACTGGTTCTTGTCTGTGTCTACAAGATGGCTGTACAGAGAAGGAGATTCAGCAATATTCCCCATTGCAGGGGCAAACGTCCCTTGCCCTCAAGTCTTCTTGGAGCCCCGTTGCTGCTGGTGACTCTGTCTGCCTGGGGTGGGGGGTGTGATGCTGCTCAGTTTCTTCAAGAAACACAGTCTGGGTCTTTGTCAAGAGAGTCCTAGCTGCTCTGAGAGGCTCTTAGCCAGAACAGTGCATGCAGGTATGAACTATGAAGCTATACCAGGGTACATTTATTGAGTGGCTACTACATGCCATCTCAGTGACAACAAATGTGAAAAAATAAAACAGTATAATTCAATAGAGAAAGACTAGAAGGAGATACTAATTAAGATTGGGAAAGCCTCATTGAGGAGTTAATATTTTCTCCTCCATGAAAAGGAGGAGCCAGCCATGAAAAGGTCTGGTGTTGGGATATTCCAGGCAGAGGAACTAGCAAGGGGAAGGTAAGGATGAGCTCCACATGTTCAAAGAACAGAAGGAAGGCCAGTGTGGCCAGAGTGCAGTGTGTGCCGGGGAGAATGACAGGAGTTGAGGTCAGGGAAGTGGGTAGGCATGAAGTCAGGTGTACCTTGTAGGGAAAAGTTTGGATTTCATTGTAAGAGCAATGAACCATTGGAGGGTGTAAGCAAGAGAATGATACCATCTGATTTGTGCTTTCTATGGTTCCTCTGGCTGTTTGGTGGAGAATGGACAGTGGAAGAGTAGGGAGAGTGGTTAGTGAGTTAGTAATCCAGTAACCCAGGTGAGATGTAATGGTGACTCAGGTAAGATTAGTGGCAGTTGAGAAAGAGAAAAGTGTTGTGGCTTTGGGACATATTTTAGGGGGCAGCCCACAGGGCTAGTTAATGGATGCTTGTAGGGCAATAAGAAAAAGTATAAATCAAGGATGATTCCTGTGTTTGGGGCTTGAATAACTAGGTAGATGGTGGTGCCATTTACTGAGGAGGGGGAGGTCTGGGGAGGGACTGGTTGGGAAGCATACCAAGAGTTCTGCTTTCACCATGCTAAGCTGGAGCTGCCTATTAGCTATTGAAGGCGAGATGTTAGAGAGGTCTCTTGGACCTCATTGGAAAGGTCTGGACAGGAGGTTTAAATTTGGAAATCATTGTCCTGGACCTAGTATGAATTGTGAAAAGCTAAATAAAATTGTAAACCAGTCCCATTGTGTCTGTAAACCAGACACAATCTTGAGTATGTCCTACTTTCAAAAAAAAAAAATCTCCTTTATGAAATGATACGCTCATTATTACTCATTACTTAGGCTTTTTGTAGGAGTTGATTATCAGGTAATTAGAGTAACCACTTTTATCTGATAATTAGAGTTAATTTACAAGTGCCGTAATAGACTGACTCACTGAATAAACAAAAGATAAATTTTTTTGCACAAAGTGTGCCTCTGCAGCTATGTGTGTGAAGTTCCTCTTCAGGTCTTTTTAGGCTCAGCTGCTGAATTATTAAGAGTTTAATTCAGAATTTTCATTCGTTTCCATTGCTAAACCAATAACTTTTACCTCCAACGGTACTGTGTACTTTGGGAGGAATGCTGTTGGGGGAGATGCTTATGCCTCCCTCACCCTGAGATGTCCCTTCAGAAGATGTTTGCACTGGCAGGCCTAGCAGCTTGGAAGCTAGCTGTAGTCATAGAAAAACCCTTCACCTGAGCAAGTGACCACTAAATGTTACATACATTATCTTGAAATTTTATTGAAACCTCTGCAAAGTCCGCAATTTAATTTCCATTGTAACGATGAGGAAACAGAAACTTGAGGTCACACAGCTAGTAAATAGAGGAGTCAGGACTCAGACCTAGGTCTGCCTAGTTCCAAATTTATTTATGATTTTTATTTTGCAAGGCTGTTAAACTACCAAAATTCCCCTTAGTTTATTCTCCCTATTCTGTTTTCCCCTATCAACCCTTATGCCAGCCAAATACCCAATTAGAGGCCACCACATTTCTCTCTCAAAATGCTCTCCCGAGGTACACATGCCCACCTCTGATGCTTCTGCTTTCTGTCCATAGATTTCAGCCCCAGCCCCCATGCCATACCTGCCTTCCCCTCCCTTGCCCTTCTGCTACACTCTAGTATTCTAGTAGTTGAGCAAACCTCACATTCTTAACCTTTCCCTTCAACATTTCCCTACCGTCTCGCCAAAACTCAGTCATGGCTTTATTCTATGTTTCTGAGCCAAATTCATCACTAGTGGTCACTTCTTCTACTTTCTCTGACACTCAGAGTGAGGAGTAGGGGTCAGCAAATTTCCTGCTTCCCATTGTCATGACCAGACTATTGTTTGTTCACTGTCTCTCAAGAACTTGTGGTGGTGGTTTTTTTTTTGCGGTACGCGGGCCTCTCACTGTTGTGGCCTCTCCCGTTGCGGAGCACAGGCTCTGGACGCACAGGCTCAGCGGCCATGGCTCACGGGCCCAGCCGCTCAGCGGCATGTGGGATCTTTGCGGACCGGGGCACAAACCCGCGTCCCCTGCATCGGCAGGCGGACTCTCAACCACTGCGCCACCAGGGAAGGCCCCAAGAACTTGTGTTTTGAGCATCACTCTATCCTTGTATACCACACTTCTTCCATCTTATATTCAACTCACACCTTGTGCTTGCATCTTTACACCATTAAGAGTCTGCTTTTGCTCACTTCCTCTCTTTCCTCTGTCATCTTGAGGAACCTGAACACTTACCTGCTATTCCAATCCCTGTCCTCAGAGAGCTTCAGTTTCTGAACCTTAAGCAAGTTCATTTCTATGACACTCGTGCTCCTCGTAGGCACAGACACACTGCTCGTGTGAAATGATCTTCTCAGGCCATGTTGATTATGGTTCTACCTCTTAATCTTTTCTCCTATTGAATCTTGGCTTTACTCTTCACTGAAACAGCTCCTTGCTCCATCTATTGCCTTGACATGTAACATTGGCCTTCCCTGCCTTCCCTATCCATAAGGACCTTTTGGCCTGACATTAAAATTTTTGGCCTTCAGGCTCTGGTTCCCATATCCTGTTTTATTTGCTTTGCAAATCTCCAATTCTGAGTAGAGTCCACCCTCTGATTTCTCTACTCCTTCTTTGACATTACTGAGTTTTAAAAAAAACTAAAAAAGTCAAAAACCCTGTTTTTTTTACAATAGAGAAAATTTATTTTAACATTTTAATATGTAGTCCCAAATCCCGTGGTTAGTTAAATCAGTGACTCAATAGCATCATCAAAGACCTGGGATCTTTCATCCTTCCTCCACCCTATTGCTCCTGTTAGGTCAACTTCAGCATGACTAATTGTCTTCCTGATTGCAGGACAGCTGCTGCAGTTCCAGGGGCCATACAGAGATAAGACTCAGCAGAAAAACTGGTCTGATTGATCTTACCACAAGTATCAACCCCTCAGTTAGACCTTCTCTGGCTCCATTGCAATCTCATTGCTAATTAGCTCCCAGTTGATTTCCCTACTGGGACTAATCTGAGTCTTTTTCAATCCCAATCTTGTTAAGCCCCACCTACTTTCTTTTTTTTTTTTTTTTTTTTTTGCCTCAAAATTTTCTCCCATATCTGTTCCTATTGCCCCTCCCCTATTGTCCTACCCATTCACTCCATTTTACCTGCCCTGACAAGTGACTCTTCCTGAAGCATGGTATTGAGCATGCCACATTTTGTTCAACCCACCTACAGTGGGTCCTTCAAGTTCAGACTCCTTCCTGTGGCATTCAAGGTCCATCATGACCTGGCCCCATCCTACATTTTCAATCTTAATTTCCATTATTCCTGTTCATGTATCCAATGAGCCAGTCAAACCGGAGATTGGCCATTCCTTCAATGCTACCCAGATTTTCCCACTTCTGTCATTGTTCCCTTTTACTGAAGAGGACTTCCCTTCAGCTCCGCAAATGAAATTACTACACACTTTTGAGTGTAACTCCAGTGTCACTTATTATAAAAGCTTTTCTGATCTCTCTCATTCCCAGGGGGAAATGGTAGTTTTTCTGAATTTTGAAGTCCATTGTCTTAGGTCATTTTTAATTTTGTATGATTATTTTTATATACCTCCAGTATCGATTGCTCTTTAGCCCCAGTTTTCAATATTTCCCACTAATATCATTTGAACAATTTTTCAAGTGCTTGGTGTTTTGTCATTTTAGTTGTTGTTTAAACTTTGTTTCTGGCCTCTGATCCTTCTTAAGCTAAAAGTATCTGTTATGTGCTTAGGGGACATCCGGCTTTGAGGTCCTTTGGGACTGCGCATAATTTTGCCTGGAAAAATCACAAATGCTGTAGTGAAAATTGTTCCCCTGGGTATTTAGTTCTATCGATAGGAGGTTTTTTGTGTCTCTTCAGTTTTAATATAGTGTTTTAGTTAAGAAATAGCAAAAAAGATTTAAACAAGTATAACCAAGTTAATATTGAGGTACCATTTTATCTGACGTCCCCCAACTCGATTGATTCTACCTTTATTTTTAATTTTTTTAACATATTTATTGGAGTATAATTGCTTTACAATGTTGTGTTAGTTTCTGCTGTATAACAAAGTGAATCAGCTATATGTATACGTATATCCCCATATCTCCTCCCTCTTGTGCCTCCCTCCCAATCCCACCACTCTAGGTGGTCACAAAGCACCGAGCTGATCTCCCTGTACTATGCAGCTGCTTCCCACTAGCTAGCTATTTTGCATTTGGTAGCATGTATATGTCAATGCTACTCTCTCACTTTGTCCCAGCTTACCCTTCCCCCTCTAGGTGTCGTCAAGTCCATTCTCTACATCTGCGTCTTTATTCCTGACTTTTACACATCGCTGTGCAGTTTTCCCAGCACCACTTACTGAAGAGCCTGTCTTTCCTCCATTGTATATTCTTGCCTCCAAAGATAGAATCAATTGAGTTGGGTGATGTCAGATAAAATGATACCTCAATGTTAACTTGGTGATACTTGTTTAAATCTTTTTTGCTATTTCTTAACTAAAACACTATATTAAAACTGAAAAGACACAAACAACCTCTACCTTTAAAATAACTGTGATATCTATATCCTTCTCTCCATTCCCACTGCTGGTACCTCACTTCGGACCCTCACCACCTCTGTCTGCCACCAGTTTCTTCCCACTGCTATCTGTCTCCAGCAGACTGGTCTCCACTGAAAATAAAGTGGTGATGCCACTCCTCTGCTTATACACATTTTTTAATTCTCTGTTCCTTCTAGAAGTTAAATTCACCTGTGGTACCTCACGTTCCCTTTAGATTCCCAGTTACCTTCCAGGTTCACCTCTAGCCACATACTCAGCTGTCTCTCCTGTCCCAGCCATGCTGAGAGTTTCACTACTCCAAGAAAAGCCCATGATCTTCTGAAGCCTGAAATATCCTCCTTATTTCTTACCCTGGCCAATTCCCATTGATCATTTAAAACCAGCTCAAATATTGCCTTGTCTGTGAGACCTTTCCTGACGTCCTCAGAATTGGCTTCTTTTCTGTTTTCCTATGCCATTCATTCATTTATTCACATATTGAAGTCCAGATGGTGAAAAATGCTGGGATACAATGATATGTAAGTCCTTCCATATGGACTGTAAGAGGCTGTGCAGAGAAATGTACAAGAAAATGACAATACAGAGGGAATGGAAGGGATCAAATTGGAGAGATCTCAATGCACTAGAAAGAAATACTAAGACTTAGTGACTGATTAGATGTGGTGAAATGCACAAAGTGGAAGAGAATAGAATAACCCTCAGATTTCTGCCTTGAGTGATACAAGAGGTATGTGAACATCCATGGAGATAGAAATAAAAGGAAAAAGAAGATCAGATGGGAAGTATGAGTGCAGTTTTGAGGTGCCTCTAGGATATGAGTGGATATGTCCAGCATACAATGGGATATATGGATCAAGAGCTCAGATGAAATATATTTTGGGGAGATTCCAACAAGTAAATGGTAGCTGATGTCTGGGAGACTTCTGAACATACAAGGTACTTGATTTATACCTTTCTTTTGTTTCCATACCATATTGTAACATGATGTGCCTTGTTTCTCCCATAAGGACACAGACTCACTTATTAATTTACCTTGTTTCCTGTCACACTGCTTTGTGCATAAAAATTTCATTTCAAATGAGAGAATGAATGTATGAGTTCACTCAGCTGTGCCTTAATGATGAGTGAGAGAAGAATGTAATAATTTATTTAATAAAAATTTTATTGAGCACCTTCTATGTACTGGGCAGTGTCCTAGACACTGGAAAGATAGCAGGGAAAATGACAGTGAGGGGATAATAAGAGATAATGTCTAAGGACTTCCCTGGTGGCACAGTGGTTAAGAATCCGTCTGCCAATGCAGGAGACATGGGTTCGAGCCCTGGTCCGGGAAGATCCCACATGCCGTGGAACAACTAAGCCCCTGTGGTACAACTACTGAGCCTGCACTCTAGAGCCCGCTCGCCACAACTATAGAAAGCTGGCGCTCAGCAACAAAGACCCAACTCAGACAAATATAAAGATAAAATAAATAATTTTTTAAAAAAAGAAATAATGTCTGATAATAGCTAATACTATGGAGATTTAATTATGTGTCAGGCCTTATTTCAGTATTTAATATGGATTTAAAATGTTAATCCTCATAAAATCCTATAAGATAGGTGGTATTAAATTCTATGAGGGAAATTAAACAGGGTAATATGGTGACAAGTGACTCTATTGGTGGGTTGTTACTTTGGTTAGAATGGTCAGAGAAGGCCTCTGAGGTTATATTTGAGCTGAACTGTGAAGGAGCTAGCCATCAGGGGATCTGGAGGAGGGATGTTCTAGTTTAAGCAAATTAAACATTTTCTTTTAATGCTAAAAGAATAAAGACTTTTCTTAAGCATTGAATTTGCATTTGCTAGCCTTCAAATACACTACATCTCAATCTAACTACAGTTAATCAAACCAGCAGTAGTTCTTCTTGTACGGTGTAAAGGTAGGGCAAAAGACCTTTCAATGTACATTAAGACACCCACTTAGCTCCTCTGGATGGGGATTAGGGAATTACACTAATGTGTAATGAAGATTATCAGGGAAGTTATATGAAAACAAATGTAAAGAAATGATTCTGATTTTAAAGTAGACTAGGTTTGGAAACACTATTGAAAAGAGCAAAATCATAGACGTATGCTAGCTTTGCCTGCTTACCTGCTCAGACTAAATTATTAATGAGAAAGTTCTCAAGAACAAGCAATTATAAGTCATCCCTTTTTAATTCATTTTTGCCCTCTTCTGCATAGGTATTTTGCAAATAAATCATATTGACACATAGCTGTTACTCTGTCAATCATTTAGGGCAACCATGAAGATGAGTAGCTGGAACTGTACCTTTATTTCCCTTCCTATTTTCAGATGGAGTTTTTGATGAGACTGTGATGGCTAAACGGAGACAGGAAGTTCATTAAAGACCTGATATATCTGTTCTTAAAAGGAGTCTCCACTTTCAACAATGAGTTGATCTATAATAATCAATAAAAGAAATCCTTGTAGAAAGACCTCTCAAACTAGGGGCATGATGAAAAATTAGTACCATACTGCAGGAAAGAAGCTGAATAGGGATCTTCTGATTCAGTTTCCCTAGTTTACAAATGAAGAAAGGCCAAGTGTCTTTCCAAAGTCACAGCCTTGAAGTGATGATATTCTGGGTAGCATTTCTTGGTAGACTAGTGTGTTTGCCTAGAACTTTGCATTTATAATCTTATCTATAGATTTTGATCATTTTAAATTGAAAAGGATAGAATTACGGTTAGTTGTTGCTTTTGCCATTATTGCTAGACCCTGTGCTAGACACTGAAGATAGAAAGAGGATGAAAAGACACTATTTCAAAGGGATCAAGGCTGGTGAGAGGCCTGGAGGGATGTGGTTAGAATTACCATTGTTCTCTGAGAATAGAATTTTGGCTATTTTATATGTTGCATTTAAAGCCATCTGCCAGCTTACACTCCAGGTCTGGGTATCTAAGTAATACACAGATCTACAAAATGAACAAAAGATTATGGAAGGATGAATAAAGCGTAATATTTTCATCATGACATACCATTAAATCCCAGCATCTTCCAGTTAAAAAGTTTAACTATGCTTCCCAGGTTTTTTGATTTTATCAGTTGCATCTTTCATATCCCTTCAAGGGAAGCATAACTGGAACACAACTACTAGTTGTATTTATGTTAAACTTCAACTAGTTGGTTATCAAGGCACAAATCTTGCTTTGCTGAAGAAATTTTTAGACTTGTTTTTATTAGTGTAGTGATTAAGCAGATCTGTGGAAAATGGGTACTTTCCAATTTCTTGAAAATGTAAACATGTTTTAATGGTTTGTTTCAACAAGTTTTACTTTCTGTGTTTCAGTAATTAAAGGCATATTACTGATTTGAAGACAAAGAAACTCTTAAATTACTTCATTAATTTTAATTTTTTAATGAAGTAAATTACTTCATTAATTTTATTTTTTTTTATTTGTAATGAGGTGGATAGACCTAGGGTCTGTCATACAGAGTGAAGTAAGTCAGAAAGAGAGAGACAAATACTGTATGCTAACACATATATATGGAATTTAAGAAAAAAAAATGTCATGAAGAACCTAGGGGTAAGACAGGAATAAAGACACAGACTTACTAGAGAATGGACTTGAGGATATGGGGATACATTTACCCCTTATGGTAATTTGTAGTTAGAAAAATTTGGTTATCTTGAAAACATTTGAAACTAATTTTTTTAGCAACTAAAGTGGTAATGTTAGAATGTATTACAAAACCTTCAACAGTGACTGGCTCTGATTTTCAAGGAAGTTAAGGTACATTACTTCCTTAGAAATCAGAGCCAGTAGGTTGGAATTTATAAATGAACTAAGATCCATTGACAACATTTTCACTATTAAGAAAATACATTAAAAAACCCATTTAAATATGGTTTATTTACCAGATCCTCAGTAGAAAGAATGTCATGTTCATGATTTCTTCCTGCTAAATATTTGAATTTTTTAATAATAGAGTTCTTTCCTTTTAATGATTGTCTCCTGGGTGGTCCATAACATCGACTTTGTTAGCTTTGCAAAATAGATTTCTATTTCAAATTTAAGCACAAGAGAGGGCAAAACATGTTTCTGGTGACATTGTTTGTAGGGAGAGAATAGGAAGTCCCAGTGAAAATTCTAGAAAAATGGTTTATCTTATCTAGAAAAGTCTACTGCATTAGAAATGGGCCTGTGATTAGTTCACTGGCTTCTTCTACAAAAGGGTTTATAAGTAAAATTTTATAGGCTCAGTCGAAAACAAAAGGATAGTGAATGGAATTTAGTCTTACCCTTCCTGTTGCATGATTCATTCTAGCTAAATTTTTTTAATAATCACTTTCATTATGAACATTCTTTAATGAAAGTTTAATGAGTGTCTATATTTCAGATTAGCTCAGGAATTTTTGGAGGCATTCAGAAATCCCTGAGTATACCACATGGGCAGCTGAATGCTTTGGTGGAAGGGCAAGGTAGGGTCAGAGAAACCTAGGAGGAAATCCTGGCTGTCATCCACTAGCTGTGTAACCGAGCTGGTTTATTAAGCTTGCTACGTCTCGGTTTCCTCACTTGTAAAATGAGGAGCAAAATAACCACCGCATAGGGTTACCTTGACAAGAAAGCAAACTCCATTGTATAGAGCATGTTGCAGTGTTTTGTTAGTTCTACTTGGCATCCTTTTTCATAAAAATAATTCTTCAAAAGTTCAATATCATCTGATATTGACTATAGCTCACAGAATGAAGTGAATAAATAGTCCAAAGCCGGGGCTGGGAAGCTGTGGCCTCCCGCCTTTTTGGTAAATCACAGTTCCATTGCTGCACCGTGTGCTCAGTCATTTAGGTGTAGTCTATGGCTGCTTTCCCACCACCACAGCCACACGCTGCGACAGAGAGCTTGTGGTCTATGGCTGCCTTCCCACCACCATAGCCACACGCTGTGACAGAGAGCTTGTGGCCCATAAAGCCTGCAATATGTACTATCTGACCTTTTACAGAAATAGTTTGCCAACCCCTGATTGCTTAATTGATATTATGGAGTGTCATGGTTTGTACAAATGGGAGGACCCACGTTAAGTGAGGCGCCATGGGAGGGCACCACAGGATTACTTAGCTATTCTCAGGGTTAACCAGAAAAGTCTAAGCATTCTCTGCGATTAGTGGTGGGGTCCCCAGAACAGATGAGAATAACAAATCTAGGACCTATAGAAGGGGACTTGGATAGGACTGAAACTCTTCTTGTGGTTCAGTTTGAGAGCAGGGACTGATATCAGATTCTACTGTATGGCATCCTTTATCAGCCTATGGCTATGGAAATTGTTCAGAGCTCTCATCACACTGTGGATTCTGTCATTATAAACAGGTCCTGTGTATCATTCTAAATCCCGAATTACAAGATTACCACCAGTCTATCTATCTAGAGACCCTGAACTGAGTAGATTTTGCCTGGTTATTGGAGTGGATGCTTCAGGGGCCAGAACAGATTAAACTCTGTGTGTGCGACAAATTACCCGAAGGTTTGACACCACATTTAACTTAATTTAATAATTTAAAAAATATTTATTTATTTTGGCTGCACTGGGTCTTAGCTGAGGCATGTGGATTTAATAATTTTGATAGATTTAACATCAGAACAATTGTTGGCCTCTGAGAAGTCTCTCTCCTTTTTTACCGTAAGTGATATTCAGCTAATCTCAAAGTCTGTTTTATCTCCTGAATTGATCTCTGGGGAGTTAGACAATACAATAATCATTCCTGAGAGCTGTTTAGTGCTTTAGAGTTTACAAAGTGCTTCCATTTACACAATTTCATTCAAATATCAGCATCACCCTACAAGTTAGAACAATTGAAATTATCCCAATTTTACTGATGATGAAAACTTCAGTTTCCAAAAAGGTAAGCCGCATGCCTAAAGCCATACAGCCCTAGAGAATGAAACAGAGACTTGAACTGGTTTTCTGACTTCATATCCTGTGTTTTCTCTGCAATGTCATTTTGTCTGATGTTCCCTTTCAGCCAAGTTTCTTGAAACTGGCTGAAATGGGTAAAATATAAAATCTCATTAGTTTATATCTATAATCATACAGAGGGGAACACACAGAGAATTTTATATAAGAAAGTAAGAAAGGAAGCTCATTTAAACCTGAGGTTGCAAACTGTTCAGCCATAGCTCTCATCTGGCCTGCAGCTGTGTTTGGCTGAGCCTACACAGTATCAGATATACACAGTTTTATTTTAAAAAGACAGGGAATTAGCTGTCAGTTAATATCACAGATAAGTCCTGACTTCCAGTTTCTTTAGATAAGTCAGAAGATCTGGCCATATTGCTCCCACATTCTGACATGGCAATAGGCTAGATTTAAACGCTCGTGTCCTTTTTTTTTTTTTGCGGTACGCGGGCCTCTCACTGTTGTGGCCTCTCCCGTTGCGGAGCACAGGCTCCGGACGTGCAGGCTCAGCGGCCATGGCTCACGGGCCCAGCCGCTCCGTGGCATGTGGGATCCTCCTGGACCGGGACACGAAACTGTGTCCCCCACATCAGCAGGCAGATTCTCAACCACTGCACCACCAGGGAAGCCCCACTTGTGTCCTTTGGAGCAGGATTTGCTCTCCACTTTCCATCAGTCTCTACCACTCCCTGTTGTCCTCCTGGCCAAACCCGCTCCAATCGTCTCTGGTAGTTGTCTGGCTCCTCTGGGCATTTGAGTTTGTGACCCCTGATCTAGACTAGAATACTCACTTTGTGAATGAGGAAATGAGATGTGAAGTAGCAAGGTAATTTGGCAGCATCAAGATTAGAACTTGTTTTCCTTAGCCAGAGTCCTTTCTCGGGCTCTGGCACCATGTCTATATTATTCTTCAATACTGAAGAATAACAGAACAGCAAGGGCATAGGGATTAGTAAAGAAATGATGCACAGTTTTTAAATAAATTGATAATGTTTTAGTGAGGGCCTGCTATACATTTTATATTTATGCCACATGAGCCATATGTCAAATATTTCATTATCAGACCATGGTTTCAGTTCTTGACAACATGGTCATGGTCATGTAAACTGAATGAATAGAGTTTCTTTTCTATATTGGAGAAGTTGGTTGGAAGGTGTATTTTTGAATGGATTTCAGCACAGATGCTGAGTTTCAGTTTTAGGAGCAGAAGTATGTTTTTCTTTTGTAGATAATGGAAGCATCATCAGGCATGTGATAAATGCTTCCTTTGTGGAAGGCCTCCTGTACGCAATACTTTATGTTAAAGAGGGAAAGAGAGCCTGAGAGATTGGAGAGAGAAGTGTAGGCTGGGGCTGACTGAAAGTCTGCCACAAGGAGGAATATGCAGAGGCCGAGTGTGTGTCAGTGGTTTAAAGGAATTGATGGTCGGACCTACTCAGAGATAGGAAAGGGTGTCGGGTATACAAATGGGCTGAGTGAAGCAGAGTGTTTATCACTTATTTTTTCTGAAGTGTAATTTCTAGGATGGATCATATAGTTCAAACCCAAGGGGATAAATTATATCCTATTGAATGAAACAACTAACTGGGGGACTTTCAAAAAATAACTTTAATAAATAAAGACTAGTTGGCATTCTTTTTTGAATGAATCTTTACAATGCATAAAACAAAATGTTAGATGAATACATTTGCAGACAGTTATGATTGCTGTTCTTCTTATTCTTCATTCAATAATTATTTATGACAGTTTGCTATGTGTAAGATACCATACTAAGCAGTGTGAATACTAAGCCATGGAATATCCAATGGTAGAACCACTAGTCCTTGCCCTTGAATTGCTTTCGACCTAGTTGGGCAGTTAAGACAGGAAGGCTGGGAAATTCTGTACAAGACAAGCCCATGTGAGTCAATGTTTTGGCAGTTTAGGGGAAGAGACAGTACTTCTCCTGGCTTGATCTGGAGAAAGACTTTCTCAGGAATGAGGACTAGGGATTTGCATTAGACCTTGAAGAATGAATAGGATGTGAAACACCAAAGGAATGGTAGAAGTTTCTTTAGAGAGAGCTAGCGGCAGAACAAAGGCCCCCAGCAGTGAGCTGTAAGGAGACAAATGTGACTGAAGTACACGAACTTCCCGGCAGAGTGGAAGAGAGAGCTGGACCATTGGAGGGTGCCGAATTTTGAAGGGCCTTGACTCCCAGGCTAGAGAATTTGCATTTCAAAGATATGGTTTCTATAGTTATCAAGGGAGCTGGATGCCAAGATTAAGTGTACACTTAAAAGTGTCTGGGAAAGGATAACTCTTGGTGGAACTTGTAAAATGCCTTTGCTAATAGTTGTAATTTAGAAGCCCGTTTGCTCAGGAGAGAACCCAAACCTTCCTAAGTAGAAATAACTCCCTAGACTCTCACTTGGAGTCCACTTGGAGACTCCCCAAGGCATAACATACAATGTGCAGAGACCAGTGTACCACATGAAGGGCAAATGCTCAGGGCATTGCCTACCAGGAAAAGAATACAGTTGGAGAATTTTATTTTGCTGAAGATAGTCTGAGTCTGGAATGTTATTTTATTATCAGTCTCCGTAACTGCCTGTGGGAATCACCTTATACTGGAATCCTGATAAAGTGTCTCATGTTACAGGGCACTCACTCAACTACCTTATTTTGAACAGCAAAGTACTATTTGGGGAAAACCCATTAGACTGAAATGACCTCACTCAGTGCTATTTTTATTTGCTCACGGAGGTGTGCTGACATGATGAGTAAAAAAAGAGGCAAAGCAATTTAATACAATTTCTGTTATTATTCCTGGAGGTATGAGTCTGCAGTGGCAGGTACTGCATATAATTTTAAACATGCCTTTTAAAGCAGTACAGTAGGTATTTACATTGTGGATATCACAAATGTATACCTCAGGACAGAAGAAAAACAGCTCTCTAACCTAATATGACTGGAAAGTCATGACTTGTAAATGTTGTTTCTAACAATTTAGACATATGTGAAGATGTGATTTTTAGAGAGCTGATTTCTTAAAGTTTGAGTAGAAATGGAGAATCTGGATAAAATTGTTTCATGAAAATTGCAATATTCCAAAATTAATATATAATTCTATAGGATGCATGTTTTAAAAGATGGACAATTAACTTACTCATATAACCATTAGGTTTGAACAAGTATTTATCATGGAGGGTCATCATAAAGCAAATTAATTTTTGTCACCTGCTATTCGTTTAAATTTATTGTGCTCCTACTTATTCTTCTTGCTCTTGTTTGAAGTTTAGATATAGCCTCATGACTCTTCCGGTCACTTCCACTTCCTCTGAAAGGTTATGAAACAGTCTCTGTTTAGTAACTCATGTTCTCAGTCCAGGGTATTTACCCCAGACTTCAAATTTTATCCAAGTTACAGCTTCCCCGTCATCCCAGGGCAGGGCTGTTGCAGGCTGGCCGTCTGCAGTGGGAGATATCGGGACTCTTCTCTCTCTCACTCAGTGCTTCTGTTTCTTCTCCTCTTCAACCAGCTTGCTAACCTTGAAGCACGGTGGCATGTGTAATCAGAGAGAGGAAAGGTTGGGCAGGAAAGTACTCACTATCTTCTGTGGGTTCTGGAAATCTCTCCATCACTGGGAATTGCTCATCTATAATTTTCTTACGTGGGTGACAGCATTTCTCCTGGCTGGTCCCTCACAATGCTTTGCTGGGCTCCTAGGCTTCTGGCTGTACACTTCCAGGTCCTTTAGTTGAGGCCTCTTACTTGCTTATCAGCATTCTTTTTAAAAAAAATTGTGGTAAAAGTATATATAACATAAAATTTACCATTTTAACCATTTTAAAGTGTACAGTTCCATGGCATTAAGTACATTCACATTGTGGTTGCGCTGTCACCACCATCCATCTCCAGAAACTTTTAGTCTTTCCAGGCTGACTGTATGCCCATTAAACACTAACTCCCCATTTCCCCTTCCCCTGGCCCCTGGCAACCACTATTCTGCTTTCTGTCTCTATGAATTTGACTACTCTAGGTGCCTCATATCAGAGGAGCCATATACTATTTGTCCTTTCATGACTGACTTATTTCACTTAGCATAATGTCCTCGAGGTTCTTCTATGTTGAAGAGTGTGTCAGAATTTACTCCCTTTTAAGGCTGAATAATATTCCATTGTATGAATATACCACATTTTGTTTATCCATTCATCTGCTGATGGATACCAGAGTGCTTCCACCTTTTGTCTCTCGTGAATAATGCTGCTATGTACGTGAGTATACAAATATCTGTTCAAGTCCTTACTTTCAAGGTTTTTTTTTTTTTCCTTTTTAGTATGTTCAAAAGTAGAATTTCTGGGTCGTATGGTAATTTTATGTTTAAGTTTTTGAGAAACTGTCACACTGGCTTCCAAAGCAGCTGTACCATGTTATGTTGTGTACCAGCAAGGCACAAGGGTTCCCCACCAACACTTGTTATTTATTTATTTATTTTTGACAGTAAAAAATCCTAATGGGTGTGAAGTAATATCACATGGTGGTTTTGATTTTTGGTTCGCGTTCTCTTAGTGACTAGTAATGTTGAGCGACGAACGTTTCATGTGCTTATTTGCCACTTTGTATTTCTTCTTTGGAAAAATGTCTATTCAAGTCCTTTGCCCATTTTTTAATTGGGATGTTTGTTGTTGAGGATCAGAATTCTTGGTTAGAATCTAAGGAGATCTCATGCTGGCCTCTGTGTGCAGTGTCACCTGGGTCTGGGGAGGACACAGATGGCACATTCCAACTGAGGAACTGAGGAGAGTTCGGTGAAGGGACTCTTCATAGAAGTGTGGGCAGAGTTAAGGAACACAAATAAGGGATGTGAAACACCTGTTAATGGTGTAGGGCCATTATTGCTCCTGGGCTTGGGGGACAAAGGAAGGAAGTAGATGGAGAGCCTAGAGAGACCTATATCTGCAGGAGAGGACTGTCCAGCAGGAGGAGTGGACTTCCCAAGAGCCTCTGTTAACTTTCAGACAGTAGGGAGGGAATGGGGGGAATAAACACACCCTCTTCTCTCTCCTCCCTTGCTCGGCTGGTACCTCCCATTGGGTGAACCTAGCTGGAAGCTTGGTAGATACAGTCTATAGAGGTCAGCCTCCAGGACACCGAGCAGGATGGTAAAAGGTAGAAGCTGGATCTGGGTTGGTAAACAAGATTTCCAGCATATATGTGTGGAGTTCCTTTGGGTGCACAGGACCTTCCGCCATCATGGGAGTGCAGTTGCTTCTCAAGCCACAGCCACTCCTTTGCTGCCCCAGGCTGCTTCAACCAGCCTCTTGCCCTTTAGAATTTTCAGGTGCGTGAATCAGTTGCCATTCTACCACATCCAGGAAACACAGGTTACTCTAAGTAATTCTGTTGAGGCTCTTCACCTTAGGCTTGAGGTGAGGGGCAAGTCCTTCCCTGGCCCCTCCCTCTTGTGGGGTGGATGAGGCTCACAGCACACCAATAGCTTTCTCCAATATTCTCCTTTACTGTCTACCTATGCTTTTATGCCCTCAAGAAAAGTGAGGAGAAGGGGTAAACCCACAAAACTACAGGTCTTGAACAGTGTCTCACACCTCATTCTGGAATGTATCAGCTCTGCTCTAGGGACTTCAGCAGAAACTGGGACTGAATGAGTTCAACTTTCACATCCTGTTACAAACATCATATGCAATCTGTATCCCTAAAAGTTTGTGTATTTGGATTAATGTAAATACACTATTTTTCCAAGTCATCTCAATGGGAAATGGGGAAGATTACTTTATACTTGAGGTCCCTTTATATTTGGGGATATAAGATAGGCTTTCTTTGGAAGCTTTTCTGATATAGAAACACAAGTCAATTAGAATAGCTCATGATTCCCATGAAATTTACTTAGGTATTAATTATCTTTAAAAAGCTAAAAGCTAAATTAGGAAAATAGAAATATTTCAAGTTGGTAAGTTGTGCCTAAATTAAAGTTCCTACTAGAAATATTCTTGTTCAATTCTTTGTAAGTTCAATAGAGTATCTTCCTTGGAATAAACAATTTCACATCTGATTTGTTTGTACTTTTAAATTTTTTCTAATCGTGAAGACCTAATTTTTGCATTTACTTTAGAATGAGTTTTAAGCCATTTTCTTCTTCACGTGTATGATCACTCCAAGCAGATATGTTCTAGGAACACATTTCCCTATCTTGTCAGAGTTTCAGTGGAGAAAAGAGGATGCTGTCATCTGCATTCAGAGACAAGTTATTAAGCTGTCATTTCTCAAAGCATTCTCCTAATACTTGTCCCATAATTTTCAGGTTTTAGATGGATTTAGTGGAACTCTGGAGCTTTAACTTGTGACACATATCCATGACTTTAATAAATTACAAATATTAAATTTTGTTCTTTCCGGTGCAGATGTGTTGTCATTTTGCTTTGTTTTCACTTATAACTTACATATCTCTTATAACTCCAGCCCTCTTTCTGTTATTGATGTAGTTTCCTGTACTACCATTTTAGGTAAAGCCTTTCCTGTTCTCCCTTGTGAATCTCCTAAGAATGAACCCATTTTGAGAACCAGTGGTTCTTGGAGTGTGGGGCGGGGGGAAGGGGCCAGGATGGATAGGTGGAGTACAGAGCATTTTTAGGGCAGTGAAACTGTTCTGTATGATATTGTAATGGTGGATACATGACATTACGCATTTGCCAAAATCTACAGAATTATACAACACAGAGAGTGAACCATAATATAAACTATGGATTTTAGTTAATAAATGTGTATCAATATTGGTTCACATGCCACACATTGGTAAATGTTCCACAGTAATGCAAGATGTTAATAACAGGAGAAACTGTGGTGGGGGGGGAAGGGGAGTATATGGGAACTCTGTGGACTTTCTGCACAACTTTTCTGTAAATCTAAAACTGCTTTAAAAAATAAAGTCTGTTAATTAAAAAAAAACTTTTGCTTGTGAAGATCGGTTATGTGCCTAGCAACTTTACCTTTGCAGAATCTCGTTGGTGAGCATACTCTTTTCAGGCTTACATAATACAGTTAAAAAAAAAATAGCACTCCTCTCAAAGAGAAATAATCAGTTGAACAAATCGGTAGTTATCAGAATGCAGACTGTAGCACATCCTGTTTTTCTAACGTCTCTAATTTACTAGTAAAGCAACCCAAATTGCACAGAGGAAAGGAGGACATTGCTTGCTTTTAATGCTGCGTAAATTGTGTTAGGGCCCCATTAGAACACTGGAGGACAGTCTTTAGTACACCAGATTCTAGCATTTTGAAAAAGTCTTGTATGGAGAGCAGGTGGGGCAGGAAGGGGAGACGGGAGGCAGAGGGCAAGAGGGAAAGAGAGAGAGTCTGTGTTTCATTCTATTACCTGAAGGAGACTCAACTGCAAAATAATTTTAGTGTCATTTTTTTGTGCTCACTGAATACCAAGTACCCACTCTGTGCCTGGCCGCTCCCACTTCCTCTTTCTGGTCTTGGTGTAGAAGCTCAATTGGCAGCTGAGTGGTTTCTTCTGGTCTGCTGAGGTCAACCTCTAATCATCAGAAGTGATAGGTGATGACATTCCCTTCTTAACCTGCAACAGAGCTGCGTCCACACACATTGCACTGTTCCAGTTCTAAACAGTGGATAGTAGAAATGGTCCTCTGTTAAAGAAGCTTGCTCTCAGCTCTGGATGACCTTCCTCATTCACACCCAAAAGAGGACTTTTCATGACCCTGCATATGTCAATGTCTGTTTCAGACAGACAACTCCACTGGCCGGGAACTTGAATCTCTTCAGTGCTGTGTGTGAAGGGGCTACCTGGATTCTGAAATTTAACTAGGTTAGATCTAATAGGGTACATTATAGGTTTGAGGTAGCATGCCATTCCTGATCTCCATGTTCCATTCCCTCAAAGTGGAGCCATCAGAGAGAAAAAAACAGAAGAAAAGAGGACTTGCATTAGTCTGACGAAGTTGTGCCCCATGCAGTGAAATTTCAGGAGCTGCAAAAAGGGTCTCTTTAGGGCTTCCCTGGAGGCGCAGTAGTTGAGAATCCGCCTGCCAGTGCAGGGGACACGGGTTCGATCCCTGGTCTGGGAAGATCCCACAAGCTGTGGAGCAACTAAACCCGTGCGCCATAACTACTGAGCCTGTGCTCTAGAGCCCGCGAGCCACAACTACTGAGCCCGTGTGCCTAAAGCCTGTGCTCTGCAATGAGAAACCTGCTCACTGCAACGAAGAGTAGACCCCACTCACCACTACTAAAGAAAGCCCACGTGCAGCAACGAAGACCCGACATAGCCAAAAATAAATAAATAAAATAAATAAATTAATTTTTTTTAAAAAAGGGTCCCTTTGCTCCTGTCCCCCCTCCCCTCCCAAAAAGTATACTGAGGGCTGGTTCCTTTAATTCTATAATTAATCATGTGTTTAGTAACACTTGGATCAAGGATGGCCTTATGTTAAAGTATAAATATCTCAAGGGTGTTACTTTTTTCAATCATAGTCTTTACAGTGAATGAGTTGCTGAGCTCAGATATTGATAAGGCAAATGGAGCAGAAAGTCTCATTTGGGTGGGAGTGGTGGAGAGTGATTCTAAGGGACACAGGAAATGAAAACTGAAGTCAATGGAAGAGAAACTGTACTTGTTTATCCAGTTTTACCTGGGAGTTTCCTTGAGAAGAGTTGAGCAGGATATGTGCGAATTATATGAGTGTGTTTGTGTGTGAGTCTGCACGTGTGTGAGACGTGTATGTATTAAAGGGTATTGTGGAAGGTTGGGCTAAGGAATGACAGTTGGGAAGAGCCAGACATCTAATGTACTCTTTTTAACTAACATACATCTTCTTGGAATGATGCTAGGTTCCCTGGAGATTTTACGATCATGAGTGCTGAGAGAAGTGTGTGAGTGGTGTGTGTGTGTGTGTGTGTGTGTGTGTGTGGTGTGTGAGTGGTGTATGAGCAGGTTGCGTGTGTGTGAGTGGTGTGTGAGCAGTGTGTGTGCGTGAGTGGTGTGTGACCAGTTTGTGTGTGAGTGGTGTGTGTGTGTGTGAGTGGTATGTGAGCAGTGTGTGTGAATGGTATGTGAGCAGCATGTATGTGTGTGAGCGGTGTGTGTTTGTGTGTGAACAGTGTATCTGTGTGTGTGTGTAGGCGGTGTGTGTGTGTGTGAGCAGTATGTGAGCAGTGTGTGTGTGTGAGCCATGTGTGTGTGAGTGGGGTGTGTGTGTTTGGTGTGTGTGTGTGAGTGGTATGTGAGCAGTGTGTTTGTGTGTGTGTGTGAGCAGTGTGTGTGTGAGCTGTGTGTGAGTGGTGTGTGTGTGAGTGGTGTGTGTGTGTGGTGTGTGAGCCGTGTGTGTGAGCAGTGTGAGTGGTGTGTGTGTGAATGGTGTGTGTGTGTGAGCAGTGTGTGAGCGGTGTGTGTGTGTGTGTGTGTGTGTGTGAGTGGTATGTTGGTGGTGTGTGTGTGTGTATGTGAATGGTGTGTGTGTGTGAGTGGTGTGTGAGCAGTGTGTGTGTGTGTGAACGGTGTGTGTGTGTGAGCGGTTTGTGTGTGTGTGTATGTTCGTGAATGGTGTGTGTGTGTGTGAGCGGTGTGTGAGCAGTGTGTGTGTGTGTGAACGGTGTGTGTGTGTGAGCGGTGTGTATGTGTGTGTGTGTGAGCAGTGTGTAAGCGGTATGTGTGTGACAGTGGTGTGTGTAGGGAGGCAGGCAGTACATAGTGATGCTTTCATGGATGTCCAGCACACCACTTTTGTAAAAGCACCATTTGTCTTTGCTTGATCTCTAGCCCACTACATAGCAATGTATTTACTGCCCATTCAAACCACTTCCTCCTATTACGGTGGCCTCCTATTTCTGTGGGAACATAGAAAATCAGGAGTGTGGATGATATTGCATAGGGAAAGCTTTTATCCCCACTTGGTTTAAACCTAACCAAGAAGTTGGCTGTAGAGCACCTCCACAGACAGCTGATCCAGTGACTTAAAATGAACCTGCGCCTATACCCCAACCCTCCACGATTAAGGTATGCTCATTCACCCAATCCAAAGTGTACAACTCCTTCACTTCTATTGCCTCACCCTCTTACAACCTTTATCAAACAGATGACACACTCAAAGGGCTAATTGAAGAAGAGTTTGCAAAGATGTGGTGGGAAGGGAACCAACAAATGATGGTGAATCACTCAGGGACTAGCCACAGAAGGAAACATTGCCACCCTTAAGCCTAAAAGGGCCAGAGGAGAGAGAGTTTGTTCTTGGAACTCTGGGTGAGGGTCCTCCCTACAGGAGTTGTGGTTAGGGGTAGAAGAAACTCAAGCACTTCAAGACCTTGGCCTGTCTGGGAGAGAGAAGGGGAGGAATCAACATCCTCTCTTCAGCTGGTCCCTTCATTGGCAGAACCCCAAGAGCAGCATGAGGATGAGGGCCCGTAGAGGTGGGCTTCCTGGGGCACAGAGCAGTGCAAAGAAAGATGAAGAACGGTTTGGGAGGGATGAGTAGGAAATAGTACCACCTCAGTTTCCCCATCTATAAAATGAAGATGATGTAGACTGCCAGGATTAAATTATAAGGATCTATATAAGCACTTATTATGCACCTACAGCGTAATAAGTACCCTGTAAATGTAGGCTAGTAGTAGTAATAGTAAGAGTAGGATATTTTTACTACATTTTAGCTGTACCATCCCTAACTGGCTCTACCTGTACCTCAATAACTAACTTCCATTTCATATCCCAACATTATTATGGAATAGACTTAAGTAAGAGTTGTTTGTTTTGTCACAGTCATACCTGTAGTTGTGAATATATAACTACATGCCTTCTTAATTGATGGAAATGTGTAGAGTTGTAATTTACTTAATATTTCAACTGTACAGAATTCTGTAGATTAGACACATAGGGCATTGCAGCCCTAATGGATATGCATAGGAAGAAATAGTCTGTTCTTTTCTTAATTTATACCACAATGCAGATTTTGGAAAGGAGGGGATGGGCCATGACCTTCAAGTTTAATGGATAGATATGGCTATGAAAGTTATATAGAACCCACTTTCCCTGTTTTCTGCCCTACCTCCTATCTTTGTGTGAGAGTGTATGTATGTGTGTATCCACAGAGTGTGTGAGTTTGAGAAAGAAAACAGAGATATAGATGCCTAAGGTAGTGCAGTTACAAATAGCTAGAAGGTCTATTGAATTGTTAATTATATTTTTGTTTGGAGCAAGTTATTACATGCCCAAATTGACATCTGCACTGTTAAATTACCCAAAGTGTTATCTCCAATAACCTTTGACCTCCCAGAGTTGATGATAATTTCATGCAGAGAGTAGAATCTTTTTTGTGCATCCATAGTGTATCTTAGATTACCTGTAAGAAAGGTGGTGCCAGAATGGTTAAGGGGTGTGGTTTCAGTTTCGTCCCAGTTCAGTAGATTATAATTGCAATGCTTTGCACCCCATAGATAGTTAGTGCAGTTATGTCTGCTTAATTTGAAGTTTTTGAAGGAAAAACTGAGATTCAGTTTAACTAGAGATAGTCCCTTCTCTCCCAGGCCAATTTAGGGAGCTCAGAGTTGACAATGTAATGCTCTGGTAGCATTATGCACTTGTCAAAATTACTTTGACATTTAATATTCATTTGCGGGGCCTTCTGTGTGGTCAGGGAGGCCTAATATAATACACATTGAAGGGATCAGAGAAGTCATATGGTTTAAACCCTCATTTTATGAACTGGGAGACTGAGGCCCACAGGGGCTAAGTGAGTTATTCAGGTCACAATGTTGGTAAGCTAGAGAACAACTAGAAATCACTTTACTTACTCAGTTTTTACTTTGGAGACTTTTGTTGAAAAGAATCATTCGAGGGGCTTCCCTGGTGGCGCAGTGGTTGAGAGTCCGCCTGCCGATGCAGGGGACACGGGTTCGTGCCCCGGTCTGGGAAGATCCCACATGCCGCGGAGCGGCTGGGCCCGTGAGCCACGGCCGCTGAGCCTGCGCGTCCGGAGCCTGCGCTCCGCAACGGGGGAGAGGCCACGGCAGTGAGAGGCCCGCGTACCACAAAAAAAAAAAAAAAAAAAAAAAAA
>NW_020174551.1:537758-583439 GCF_003031525.2 Neophocaena asiaeorientalis asiaeorientalis
AAAAAAAAAAAAAAAAAAAAAAAAGAATCATTCGAATTTTCTTTTAAGCCTTCTTTTATGAAGACTGTGTCCTAATTTGCTTATTTAATCAAAGATATTTATTAATCTTCTATTATGTGCCTATATGCCAGGCACGATGTTATACAAATGTAAAAGCAAAAACTGAGTGCTGTATACATCCTCTCATTTATTTAATGGTAGGAGAACCCTGTAATAAAGATGCCTCTAACACCAACAAGGGGTGACTGAGATCAGACTCTGCAGGCATGGTGGCTGGTACATGAGTCAGCGTCAATTTTGCTCTCTAAAGACTATTGGACCGAGAGAAGACTAGGGTAATGATAATTTAGCTAGTAAGCCAATTATTAACTTAGTTAAGCTAATTAACTTTTCAGAGCCTTAAGTCTTCTATAGACTCAGCAAACTTTGTTAGTAAAAACTTGGGCTTTGAAGGCAGAAAGGCATGGTGGCTTTTCTGTTTCCTAGCTATGTAACCAACTCACAGAGGAATAATAGCTCTTATATAGGGTTGTTTAGAGGATGAAATGAGGTAACCTGCATTCAAGTATGCGATGTTTATCCCCTTCCTACTGCATCTATAAGTCGGGGATAACACTGCACAACCTGTCTACCACACAGGATTGTGATTGCCATGGAGACGATGGATGGGAAAGGATACTGTAAACAATGAAACGTTACACTTATAGAGGGATTTAAAAAAAATCCCTCTAGTTATTTTAATATGTTTTTTTTTTTTGGTACGCGGGCCTCTCACTGTTGTGGCCTCTCCCATTGCGGAGCACAGGCTCCGGACGCGCAGGCTCAAGTGGCCATGGCTCACGGGCCCAGCCGCTCCGTGGCATGTGGGATCTTCCCGGACCTGGGCACGACTCCGTGTCCCCTGCATCGGCAGGCGGACTCTCAACCACTGCGCCACCAGGGAAGCCCCAATATGTTTTCTATTGAAGTTTAATATGTATACAGAAGAGCACACACATCATTAGGGTACAATGCCATGAATTTTCACAAAGTAAATATACTCATGTAACCAGACCCATATCGTAAAATGGAGCATCCTAGAAGGCCCTGTGGCACCCTTTCCCAGTCATTCCCTCACCACAAAGATGATTATCCTGACGTCTAACACCGTAGATTAGTTTTTCCTATTCTGGAAATTTTTATAAATGGAATCATACAAAATGATCTCTTTCATTTCTGGCTTCTTTAGCTCCCATTATGTTTGAGAGGTTGATCCATTTGTTCCGCGCAGTTGTAGTTCATTCATTCTCATGGCTTTAGAGTATTCTGTTGTATGAATATACCACAATTTATATATTCATTCTTTAGATGATGGACATGTGAGTTGTTTCTAATTTTTAATAACTTATATGAATAGTCCTGCAATGATCATTCTTATACATGTCTTTTGAGAACATACATGTGCATTTTTGTTGTATATGTATCTTGGAGTGAAATTGCTGGATGACAAGGTGTACATATATTTGATTTTAATAGATACAGACAAATCATTTTCCAAAGTGATTGTACCAATTTACACTTCCATAAATAGAATATTTTTTAACATCAGTAAAATTATGTTAAATCCATAGTAGGATTTTATAGAAATATAGTTTGGATCATGTGAAAAATGGGCGTGTGTTTTTCTCTGTTGTTGACATCCTATTTTAGTTTTGCTCTTAAATTGCACGGAATAGAACCTCATTTCTATTAACTTAGCTTGTGGGAAGGGGTTTGCTATTGTAAAGGTTCATTTGCACTTGAAATTAGAAAAAGCTGAACTGTGTAGTTTTAGAAAGGCCATAAATATTCAGTCTCCAGGCTGTGGGATCTTGAGTGTCCTGCTGTTTAGGCTTGCTTCTTCCTGTAAGATATGCTGGTATCCTGAGACACAGTCCATCCTCCCTGGGCCCATGTTCAGCAGGCAGTTATCACAAGTACTGCTGTGAGCCAGCATCCATTCTGACTGTTCCAATTAGTTTCTCCCTTGCCATGTGCTTTGTTAAACATTTGATTATCACCTCTACTTAACAGGACCTATTCTTTGCAATCAATTGTCAGGATTTCCAGCCTTCTATCTGAACTATGTACCATTCCTAACCCAATCAACCTCTGGAAGCTACCTGCTCCAGTCAATGGACGCATGTACCAGCCAGCCTTCTAGATTCAGGGGTTGAAAGATACCCATTGTTTATGATAGATGCTAGATGAATTACACAGAATCATAAGAAAGTCATATGAAAATTTTAGCAATCATTATTTTGAACTAATAATGAGAATTTTTTTATAATAAACATCTTAATGCAGACCTCTACTAAGACTTGCCAATTTTTTTTGATCTTTATTGCTGAAAAAACAAGGGGTAGAGCTTGCCATTTTGTGCTAACTTAGCCTATGCTGGTTCAACTAGTGTTGAAGTAAGGAATCTATTTATTGTGGGGGGCAAGGAAGACAGGTCTAAACAGTTCTGCACTTAATGGTCAAATGAATGTATAATACAGGTGCTTCTTATGGAACCCAAGCTATGAAACCCATTCCTGAAACTGCCACATCTTGGAGTTACTTTCTGGAATCTTTTGTTGGTTCAACAGGTTTAGTTGTAGCCAACTAAACCTGTTCTGTATTAGTTCTGTATAGCCAGAAACGTACGCTCTTGCTTCTAGCTTTTAGATTCTCTCCTCAAGATAGAGTACCTACCTATTTCACCTCATCTGCCTTCTGGTATTAGAGATAATTTCTCCTGGGCACCTTCTTGGCCCAACTTGTGCTTAATATTTTAAACTAATGCCCACTTTGTCATCATCTAGGTGGTTTGCAGGAGAATATGCAGCCTAGGCAAATAATTTCTTACTTTGCATTCTTTATACAGACCTTTACAAGCATTTCCGCAGCACTTCTGAACTGGAGGTGGAGCCATTACAGTGTTGTGGTTGGACAAAGTTGGGCTTCTAATGAGTCCAGGTTGTTCTTCAAGACCTCTTTCCACCACAGGCACACAACTGAAGATCCTAATTAGAGACTCCATTAGAAAGGACTTGGCCTAGTCTGTAACAATTTATACATGTGATGCTTTTCTGAAAGTGAAGTGATTAATATTAATCAGTGCATGCATAAGACCAGAAAGTCTTGTTCTCATATTATTAGACTAACAGAGTAATTAAAAATTGGAACTAAAATGTCATTTCACTGCTGTATTCCTATAAATTAAATTAAACTTTACACAATATTTAAGGCTTCAATGTAATATATTTAGCATTCTTTTTAAAGCAAGTCTGGAGCTAGGCCTATTTCTATAAATGTTCTGCTCAGCAGCTAGCCTTTTGTGGAAACAGTAGATTTTAAACACTTGGTTTATTTAAATTACTCCTCTTTTCACTTTCAAGAAAGTTTGAGAAGCCTTACAAGGAAGTTTAGTGGATTAGTCATTCAATTTAGTGGATCATTCACAATGTACCAATGCCAGGGAACATTTAACTGATTAAAATATTCTGAATGAATTTGTCATTTGAGAGTACTCTTTGAATGAATGTCCTTGTTATACTGAGTGTATTCTACTGATATTATTTAGGCTTCCTTCCAATATTAATTCATAAGAGGCTTTGGCTGACTTATCCATAGAATGTGTGTCCAGGTTAAGTCCATGATGTATCTGGTTACAGAATTTTTGTGGTTCTTGAGAGAAATACAGGGATTTAATGGTCAGTATTGTTTATAAAATCTAGGGTGGTAATGTTTAAAGGTTAAATTTAGTGGGAAGATTAATTTTACAACTATGTTTAGGTAGCAAACCTTAAATAGTGGAAAAGATAGATTCTGTAAAAAATCCATAATATTTATAACCCAAGTATTTAAGAATATATGAGTCTCAGTCTTAAATACAAAAAGTCTTAACTTCCAGCATTGCTTATCAGCATAAGCACCTCCTGCATCCTTTTGTATAAGAGGTTTCTTAAGAGAGAATAGATTTGCCATGTGAGACTGATTGTTTGAAATCTAAGTTCTGTTTCCAATTTCAGATTCTTAAAAAGGTCTGGCTTGGCCAGTGGACACAAAAGTGCTTACTACTAAATTAGCTGTTGCTGGAGAACATGAAAGGAAATCATGAGGCCATTAACACATCTAGAAATAGTCTTTTTCTAGCCTTCGGTTCCTAAAATAGCTTAGTGAAAATAAAATATTCAGATAAGGTAGGGTAGGTAGGTGAGTTTTTAAATTATTTTCTTTTTAAGCTTTCCTCCCTTCCCACCCTCCCTCATTTCCACCACTCCTTTATTTCTCTTTCTCCATGTGTGCTAACTTAAAACTTCACATTTAAGATCTTCCTGGTGCTAAGTGATGGGAACAGTGAAGTACACACATTATTTTTGCATATGCAATGAGTGAAAAAGAAGGGAAATTATAGCAAATTCACCATTAGATTTCAAAGGTTAAAATGTCCTTCCTGTACCAGCATTTGATGTGACTTTCAGTGGAACACACCCACTCTGTTGATGGGGAAGGAAAGTTCTCCTTCAGGGGCTGAAATGGAGACTATGTTTTATTTTCACCCTGGGAGTCCCTCTAGGCCAGTGCTTGAGAAAGATCTTTATTTCCTTCATTTGTTTATTTCTTCAATACAGAATATTTATTGACTGCCCACCTATGTTTGGCATTGACTTCAGTTCTGGGGTCCTGCCCACAAGATTGAAGTGTTAAGGAAGAGGAAGACATTAATTAAAGACACACATAAATATCAACTGACACAATGGGATGAAAACCTATGTGTTGCCATGGGAGTGTGCAACATGAGGGAGGTGGTCAGGGAAGCCTGAGACTGGTTAATTGGGCAAAGGGGGCAGAGAAGGTGGCTCCAGGCACATCTCCTGAGGATGGGGAGGTTAAGGCTGGTGGCCGGGAGAGTGAACTGTCACACACAGGGATGCCAGAAGATGCAGGGGACTGGAGGCTTCTTTTCAGCCAGGCAGATGGTGCACATTTCTTCAACTCAGACTGTCCCTTTTCTAATAAAAAGACGGGAGCATCCACATCTGTACAACACAGCCCATGTGTGTGTGTGTAATAGCGACTTAATAAATACCTACTGAAATAGGAGAGCTGGTTAAGGCACTTATGCCAACAGTTGTAGAATGCTTAACACATTCAGAGATGATTCCTGTGTGTCTGGAGAAGAATATTTTAAACACAGAGAAGAGAGAGTCAGTTTAACAGTTTCTTTCCTTCAAAAGAAGCAACATAAAAGGATGGGGGTTGTTAAAAGTAGGAGTGAAATGTTTGATGACAGAAAACATGAGAAAATTACGTTAATGATGTTGTGATTCAGAAGTAAGTTATTGCTGTTGAGAGTGATAATGGCATTGATTTTATGAAGAAGGGCTCTTCTTTTTTCCCATTAAATGTCAGTGTGTGTGTATGTGTGTGTGTACATGTGTATGTGCATATTTGAGGCCAAATTAAATTTTTGTAAAAGCGGGTAGGGTTGCCAGATTTAGTACATAAAATATAAAATGCCTAAATTTGAAATTCAGGTAAATCAAAGAATAATTTTTCATATACGTAGGTCCCAAATACCCTACAAGAGGGACATTTTCCTCTAAGAACTTCGGGGCTAAGTTGTCCATTTTCCCATATTTTAAACCATTGCTTATACACTGTTTACGTTTGTATTTATTTATTCTCAGTTCATTCCTGCCGCATATATTTTTAGACTCTGAATTTTCTCAACAGTCTGGAACCTCTGGTGTGTGTGCAGGTACATGATGGAGGACCCCTTTCCTGCTGATTTACAGATGAGGCTCTGCCTCCTTGCTCTGGGCTTCTGTCTCTCCAGTGTTAATATTCCAAGAATGAGACTGGAGCATTTTGCTAACCGTGGTGCCCTTCGGAGCATTGAAACAGAGGGCAGCTTTTGCTACAAAAACCTCGTAGAATGATTGTTGATCTGCCTTCTAAAATCTGAGTTGTACCCCAAAGCCTCTAACCAGTTTCATAAGGCATCTGCTTCTTCTTCATAAGAAGGTCTTTCAGGTGAGCAATGGGAACCCTTGTAGCTTTGCAATGCCAAGTAAACAGCTCACTGTGTGTAGATACCATGAAATAGAAATAGATCTATGAAGATAAAGATTAGAAAGTAATCTATACAAATGAAATTTTTTGCTTCAGGTGGGAGAATTTTAAAATGTTTCTCAATATTGATGATGATGTTGATGAATTAAAAAAAATAGAATCAGATTAGGAGACATGAACGAAGCTATAATATAAATAATGGACTGTTTTTCTAAAGAGGAAAGTAGAAATTTAAAAACTGGGATGTGCCTATGGAGATTGATGTCAGATGAAACAGTGTCTATAAGAATGTTTTGTGAACTATGAAGTATTCATACCCCTGCAATTTAAAGGCAACACATTATTAGAATTAATACATTCCCTAAAACGAGTAAATTTTTGTGCTTTAAATGTTAAGACATTTTGAATGAAAATTGTAGACCATCAAAGCCGGCAGATGGCACTGAAGATCAGCTGGGCTCTTATTTCACTGATGTGGCTTAGAAAAGGGCAATGATTTGTCTTAGGGTCATCTGGCTGATTAGAACCTGGTAGAGAATCCAGATATCAAGATGAACTCTCTACCGCTCTTCCTATTTCACTTAGCTACGTCAGTTTTGACATTTCCACTATGGAGCTCAAATCTGTGTTGCTGAAACTTTTGTAGAAGGAACGGGTTATTTGGCATATTTCACACATAGCACAGATCATAGTCCAAAGGGATTTCATGGTGTATTAGTTTCCTGAGGCTGCTATAACAAATTATCATAAACTTGGTCACTTAAAACAACAAAAATTTATTTTTTCAAAGCTCTGGAAGCCAGAAGTCTGAAATAAGATGTCAGCAGGGCTATACTCCCTCCAGAATCTCTAGGGGAGAATCTGTTCCTTGCCTCTTCCAGCTTCTGATGGCTGCTGGCATTCCTTGACTTGTGGCTGCATCACTCCAGTCTCTGCCTCTGTCTTCACATTGCCTTCTCCTCTGTGGTCTGTGTATCTTATCCCTTCTGCCTTTCTCTTATAAGGATACATGTGATGGCATTTAGTACCCACCAGGATAATCCAGAATAATCTCCTCATGACAAAATCTTCAATTTATTCACATCTGCAAAAATTACCATATAAGGTAATATTCAGAGGTTCTAGGGGACTGGTATCTTTGGGGGTCACCATTCAGCCCACTACACACAGTAAGGAAATAAAATTCCTTAGAAACCTAGAAATTGAACCAAAAATTGTCCTACCCCCCCTCATTTGTCTGTATTCTCTTCTGATAACTACTAGCTGTTAATTATAAAGTGGTGTTGGAGGTCAAGAACCCATACAGAATAGCAGAAATTACCAGTCTCAACAGAGACAACTAACGTATATGTGTGTGATTCAATACATGTATTAAAAAGTACATGTATTGTACCAGCAAAAGAGCCCACTGCTGTGAAGTTTCACTGAAATGGTGCAAAGAAAAGATGTTAATTAAATATCACTATTTGTATCAGTGGAATGTTAGCCCTCTCTTTATGAGTCAGTTATGCTGATTTCATCGAAACCTTAAAAGTACAGGTTTAGCACCTAGCTGTACTAAAGATTTCTATAACTGTTTTCATCAGGAAGTTGTTTAAAGTTCCAATTCCACTCCTCATTCTCCACAGCCATTGATACGTCCTAATTTATTTATAATTTACACCCTGACTACCTCCAAAAAATATAAAGTGGCTTATAAAAAAAGGTATATGCAACTAGATATAAAATTTCAAATAATTGTTGAGGGAGACGAAAACAAACATGCCTTCCCAAACCTCGGCTAATATATTCATTGAGAATGAGTACTAATACTTACTTCTAAGCTCCCTGGCAGCCAAGGCAAAAGGGGTCTCCAAGAGCAAAATATAATGCTTATTATTTCAGTGTTTACTTTTACTGCTTCCCCCCTTCCCAAGCTGAGATTGTTATAGAAATATTAGTAATCAGGTCCAGTTTTAGTTATTAACTCCAGAAGCAAATTTAAATTTTGATTTTCAATCACAATAAACTCTTCCCAATTTTTATATGCTCTATTACGTTTGCTTGAATAATTCTTTGGTCCTGGTTTTGGATTTTATACAGTGATATTGAAAATCAATCTGTGATGGTAAGTGCTATGACTAAACAAGACGTCATCATCCTTTATCTGTGGGCATTTTATTGAGACGGGTGCTTTTCCCTCAAGGTCGTTTTATGTTTCCAGCTGAATCCAATTAATTGATTCAAGGTACCCTTTGAATAAATCTTACCTGGAGACTCTAACCATGTCTGTGTACCATCCTTATAACTATTACACTGGGAGGTGGTTTGCTGTTTTATTTAACCACAGCTTAACTGAAAATCTTTTGACTTTCACTAAGAAAATCTGAGAAAGCATTCCATAGATAGTCAGAATGGAAGGTGAATATGGGCAGTGATTAGACCAATTATAGATAGATGGGTAAGGAAGCTGTGAGGATATGCATCAGATGAATCATTATCAGACACCAGTAAACCAGCACAATTGGGGATTTAGACAACTTTGTGGGCTTAATGCATCATTTTATATAGCTAAACCAAATTAAAATGATATTTTGTGTGAACATTAAACTTTTCTTTCTTGAGGCTGAATACTGTAGGGGATTTGGCATAATGGGTTTACTAATTTTCAGCCCAAGTAGTTCACACCTCTTTTGAGATCTTAAAGTAATTTGTGGCCAGTTGAGCATGTGCAACTGTGAAGCAGTGAACTCTGCTTTCTTCGTGGCCACAGCTTTTGCCCCTAATTCCTCTGACCTGTTTCACTCTGTGTATTATTGCTTCCAGGCTGAACCAGGAAAAAGAATGTTGAGAACTGGTGTGCTACCTATGAGGACATGCTCTGGTTTAGAGATTCTCCGGCTATCTTAGGTAGAAGAGTCTGAATTAGAAAGAAAAGTGACATGTGTTTCAAAGGAATGGAAATTCTTAGGCTTTAGCTATAGTTTATTAATTAAGAGCATAGCTCTGGCTCAAGTGTCAGACTGCTTGAGTTCAAATTCAGATTGCTCCATTTACCATCTATGTGACCTCCGTCAAGTTATTTTTCCAATCATGTCTCCTCATCCAAAAAATGGACACAATGATAGGACCAGAAGTTAGTGGATTCTGGTTAGAAGTAAATGTACTAATATGTGTAAAGCAGTGATTAGCACAATGCCTGGCACATGATAAGCTCTCAAAGGTATTAGCTCTTTTTAAAAATTTTTGTTGTTTATGTTATCTTCATTATTATTATGTGGGAAAGTTTGTGCTGAATAATAAATGATACTGGATTTTTTTTTAGAGAGAATATGTGATAGCATCTGTAATGAGTGCATAAACAATTCTTGCATTCCCCTAAGTGTCTCATTTATTTTAAATGAAACATTCATGACTCAGTTCAAATGTACAAGTAGATTAGCCTTTGCAAATAATCCATTTAATACCAGCTACAATATGTGGCAATTGTTTTAAAGTCCTTGATCACTGGGAGATGTGCAGAGGACATCTGTCTGTGTAAATTGCCTTCTTTTTTATTTCATCAACTCTGAAAACGTAGGTTGATTGCAGGAATTTTTTTTCCCCCAAAGATTTTTGAATCTTATGTAATTTTATGTAGCTGTAGCCAGTGAAGTTATCCTTATTGCTTTCTCTGGCAAAGTCACTGAGTCATTTTGTCTTAATGTTTCAGAATTTATTGTCTGCTTTACCCTTGGCACTTACATGTTCAGAGGCTCAGAAGAAAATAAAATGAAGGAATTCTTTGATTTCCACCCCACTAGAAACAGGGTGGCCAAAAAAAAAAAAAAAAAAAAAAAAGTGACAAAATATATATCATGTTTTCCTTTTATTTCATTAAATCTGAAATCTTGGGAAGATTCTGGCTTCCTGTTGGGCATCTTGCTGCTCTTGCTCTATATCTACTATCTTATCTAATCTATATCATTCATTTTAGGGGCACAAAAGAGTTTAGCAGGATTACAAAAGCAGAATAAAGTATCATTGGCAGATATATTTACAGGAGTGGGAAATGGTAACTACTTAGCAAAAGAAATCCAAAACATTGTTTCATAAAGTATAATTTTTCACAAATTCTTCACGATTTAAATAATCACTTGAAAAATCAGAAAGCAAAATTTATTTGGCCTAAATCTAGTTGGTTTATAGAAAATCTTGTTTGTTTTGGCGAGCAATTAATTAAGAGCTGTTAAGAAATCACTAAGAGATATATTGACTGTTTCTTGGTATGGAAATGGTTAATTTCTTCAACAAATATTTACTGAGTGGGTTAGATACTGTTTTAAACACTGGTAATACAAATGGTGAATAAAATGATCTACAGTCCAATGGGGAGACTGACAGTTCCAAGTTAACAAATAAGTAAAAATATAATCACATATGTAATACAGGTAGTGCAAGACAATGAGGGGTGGTCACTGTGATGATGGTGGTGGTGCTAGTAGTAACCTACCTTAACTAGTGTGCTCAGAGTGTTGTAGGCAAAATTTGGGGTGTAATTTGTGGCCAGTTGAGCATGTGTAGCCTTATGTGACTATCTCTCTGAAGGTAAACTTACCTTACAACTTCATCTGACAAGATCTTTTCAAGATTACAATGGATTTTATCTGTTGGAAGACATTTAGGTGAAATGTACAGTGAGCCTGAGATGTGGATTAAAAACAATTTTTTTTTATTACTTTCAAAATTGCTACTGTGGCCTGTATAATACCTTGTAAAATAGTGACATGAATGTCTCGCTCAGTGGGCAGGCAGATGCTGTTGGGAAAGGACAGATAAATGGTTCCAGTTGGTAGCAGCACCTTTGAAGTTCTGGCTGATCAATAGTCTTACACTTTTAGGATCAAGGTGGGAGCAGCTAATTAACAGGAGAGCAGGCTGAAAAAAGAGTAAAAGATCTACACGTTAATGTCACTTGTGTTGTTCACAAAAAGCAAACCGGTTTTCTGTGAGAAAACTGTTTCCCCCTAACTTGAAAGCGTTAAGAATTTGTTCACCCTTGAGCTTTCTTTGATATGCCTCCCTTCAAGTCCCATATGGCTCTCTCCCTTCTAAGAAAGCCTTTAGAAACTGATGCTGTATGCCTCTGTGTAAGCACCAGAGGCTGTGGCCTAGTGGAAACGGTTTGGGGTCAAAAGTAGCTCTAAATTCAAATCCTGGCTGTGACTCTCTCCTGCTGTGTGATTGGAACAAGTTATTTAACTTCCCTGATTGACAGTCTCCTTGACTCTAAAATGGGAGGTAGAAAACCTCCCTTCTAGGGTTGTGTGAGGATTAGTGAGATGGCCATAGGGAAAGCGGCTTGTACAGTGTCAGGCACTTGGTTCTGCTTAATGCTGAAGGCACAACTCTGAAAGCATTTGAGGTTACATAAGCTCAGTGTCAGGTTATTTTCATGGCCTTTCATCTGTGAGCCTCATTTCCCCCACAGTGTGGTGAGAATCTTGAGGGCAGGAAACAAATTTCATGCTTCTTTTCTGTCTTCCATTGCAGAGTCCTCAGAGCCAAGTCAGCACGTAATAAATGTTTATATTGCCACTTCTGGTCTGTGTTTTGAAACGTTTCTTAAAATTAGGGACCGTGAGGGGTGTGGTGCTTTTCACACCGTGCTCCCACGGATTTTGGTGGAGGGTGACGATGGGGGAAAGAAGGTGGCGCCATATGAAACTGACTCTCAAAATCATGATGGTGAGTAGGAAAATAAAGTGTGCCATATCGCTTGATAATCTCTATGCATAGCCAAAATCGCATAACGTATTATGAGTAAACCATAATGTAATGTGTGATGCCCGTTTAGCCTGCTCCAAAACACAATGGGAATTCACCTTGATAAAGAACAATAGTCATGGGGCCAAGACCTTGGATTCTTGCCAATTCTAAACATCTGCTTCCTCCTGAGGCAGTCTGGAATTATGAGATTCAGCCTTAGAACTGGGCTTGGGAGCAGAGGGCCTGGTTTAAATTAAATCTGAGGAGACCTAGGTTGGCTGACCATGTAGGATGGTAATGCCCTTGTCCCACTAAATCTGCAGAGGTTATATTCTGTCCTACAGTGGAATATTTCCAGAATTTCTGTCAGCACTGCAGTTACCTACCAGAATAAAGGAATCTAGGAAAAATCTTCCACATAGCAGGCCCTCAATACTTATAATGAAAGGAGAGAAAAAAGAGATGTTCTCTTTGTATATCTCTATATTTTAACACAATATAAAGATTTGGACAGACCCATGTAGTATGTTGTAAGGATATTTGGCTTGCTGATTTCTCAGCTCTAAGGAAGTCTTTGCTTCTGGCAATAGGGGCAGATAATAGTGTTCTTCTCTTTAATGCTTTGCGAATAACACAGTTGTCCAAAATGCTAAACTATATTCTGCAAAGTTACAACCTGAAACAGATTTTTAAAGTAATTTTATATGTATTCCCTGAGCAATACTGGTCAAATATTCATTCATTCATCAGTAACTGTTTAGTTAAGTGCATACTGTATACTGTTCCAGGTTGTGTGGGAGTTTCAAAGATAAATGAGGTTCTACCTTTGCCACTTAAGACATTACAATTATTTGTTACATAGACACCATAATTTCATACCTTGAAGCAATTACTACAATGAATGGTAAATATTTTTACAATAATATCTCCTTTATGTGACATCATGAGAAATTCTGAATAGATGAATTTCCCTAATTAACTTAATTGCATTATTCCTAGAAACTAACATAATTTCTAATGATAGTACCATAAAAAGCAGGACTACTGAATGCAGTTTTCAGGATTTCTTTGTGGTTCTTTTGATTTCCCATTGGGGTGTTAGACAATATTTGGTATTTTAAATTCAACTTCATATACATTTAGTTTCATTTACTTAAGTTCGTTTTTATTTTTAGGGATTGCCTTACTTTTTTCCTTTTAACTCTGTTTTTTTAATGATCTAAAACGAGTACATGATTCTGAAATCAAAACTATAAAATATGGGGCTTCCCTGGTGGCGCAGTGGTTAAGAATCTGCCTGCCAGTGCAGGGGACACAGGTTCGAGCCCTGGTCCAGGAAGATCCCACATGCCGCGGAGCAACTGAGCCTGTGCGCCACAACTATTGAGACTGTGCTCTAGAGCCCATGAGCCACAACTACTGAGCCCGTGTGCCACAACTACTGAAGCCCACATGCCGAGAGCCTGTGCTCCACAACAAGAGAAGGCACCGCAATGAGAAGCCCACACACCACAATGAAGAGTAGCTCTTGCTCGCCACAACTAGAGAAAGCCTGCGCACAGCAACGAAGACCCAAAAATAAAATAACTTTATATAAAAAGCTATAAAATAAGGTACATTTGGAGCAATCATTCCTGTTCACTCTCTACCCATATTTAAAAAACTAATTTTTAAAATTAATTTTTAGTCTGTCATTTGTTTTTTTATTTTTGAAAATATAAACAAATATATACACATACATATAAAAATAAAAGGCAAATATGTGAATATTTATAGATATATCTATTCATAAATCCTTTCCCATTCTTACACAAATATGGTATAATAGATACACTCTTTTTGACCTTGCTTTTTCCACCTAACAATAGAACCTGAAGATCACTCTGTTTCTCTTCATAGCAGCACAGTGCCGTATTACATGGCTACACAATATTTTATTCATTAGGTTGCCTATTGAAAGACATATGGCTTGTCATATCAGACTTTGAATAATATTTCCCAAGTGGGAAAGGAAATGGGCTGATCTGAATGTCTGTCTTGGTGGTGGTTATGTTTCATTGCAGACTAATATTTAATATAAATCAGTGTGTGTGTGTGTGTGTATGTGAGTTTGAATATCATTTTTTTCAGTTATGGCGCAACCCTGAGCAAAACACTGGAGTCCTAGACTTTTGCACCCAGTGCAACTAAAACTGCCAAGACACACTCCCTCTCGAAGGACATATCATGGATGGTCTGGGAAAACTCCTATGTAAATGTTAAGAACCCAGTAAAAGGAGTGTTTGAGGGGTGCTAATTATCACTTAGGACTTTTCTGAAAATCTGAAAAATGTTAAATGATGAATTTTCAAAGTAGTGATTAATAACCTGCTTAGATGACTGATTTTGGAGCCATTAGACCAAAACTTTTGTTCAGATTGAAAATAAGGTAGGATTGACCATATTTGTGATGGGGTCATTTGTTGTCTGTTTATAGGCTTAGTTTTCAAGGCCGATGTTAGAGTCTTGTAAAAAAAATTCCTGGGGGCTTCCCTGGTGGCGCAGTGGTTGAGAGTCCGCCTGCTGATGCAGGGGACGCGGGTTCATGCCCCGGTCCGGGAAGATCCCACATGCCGCGGAGCGGCTAGGCCCGTGAGCCATGGCCGCTGGGCCTGTGCGTCCGGAGCCTGTGCTCCGCAACGGGAGAGGCCACAACAGTGAGAGGCCCGCGTACCGCAAAAAAAAAAATTCCTGGGCACTGTGTCTGAGATCTTGGTAGAGGTGATCATGTGGGTGGTGGTGTATTTACCGGTTTCATGGACTCATGCAGTATTTGCCACAGTGTCCTCTTGGGAACAAAGTGTATGCCTGGGAACGGAGTTCCAGGATCAAATCAATTTGAAAAATTCTGGCGTAGACAAGTTTCTTTACAGTAAGGTTTCTTAGAGCCTTTAATAACTAATATACCCATGACTTCTCAGGACAGGGATGTAAAATGGTACTTTTCACAGACTTGTTTCTTTATGCAGCCTACTTGTTCGTGGAGCACATTGTAGGAAAGTTGGATGTAATGGTTAAGCTTCTTATAGTTATGAATGTGAGAGTGATTTGGAGGGAGCGAGAGGATGAATTGAACAGGGTACTATCATTCCTGTGTTACAGGGGCTGAGACTGTGGCTCAGGTGTTAGCGACGTGCCTGTTCTGGATTGAAGGCAGATCTTCAGGCTGTACATAATATGGAAAGATTTGAAGATATAAGAGATCTGGAAAGAGTTTAGTAAAAATATCAGTTGCTACATCTAATGCAAGATTTTCCTAGCCTCACTAGGACTTTTTATTGTAAGAATAAAAAATTTTCTAGGCCACGTATAATTTCAGTAGAAATGGGATTAGGATTGTCACTGCATTTCCCCTTTCTGTTCAGAATTTTAGATGAATGTATAGACGTCAGATGGTGGGTCCTTTGCTTCAGATGCCTTGCAATCAAAACCCTGATAGGAGGATTTATTCTGTTTTCAATTTAGCAGAAATAAGGAATTATTTTTATCCTTCAAATAGTTACTTTTTTCACTCTATATTTCCCATTTCCTAATTTTTTTCTCCTGCCAGAATAAAACTAGTTATCCTTCATATGACAGTGGAAGAGAAGCCACAGTCATTCTTTGTACAAAAACCTTCTGTACCTCACATCGGTGTTGAACGTTTTCTGTTCAGGGAGAAGGATATTAATTGTTTGCTTTCTCACCAAGTTCCTTAGCTTCTGATGTTCAGAGCTGTTATAAAAGCAAATTTGAAATTTTGTGGAATTATTTTCCTTGATTGAGGTGACAGAGTTTTTGGTTTTTTTTTTGTTTTTTGGCCGTACCATGCAGCATGTGGCATCTTAGTTCCCCGACCAGGGATTGAACCTGTGCCCCCTGCATTGGAAGCACAGAGTCTTAATCACTGGACTGCCAGGGAAGTCTAGATGATAGGGTTTTAATGTGGCGTCTATCTGGCCTATTCATACAAACTGTTCCATCTTGGAACTTCCTTTTTCTTTTCACAGAACACACATTTTAAGTCTATTTAAAAAGATTTCATTATACATGTATAAATGAATCACTTCGCTGTACAGCAGAAATTAACACAACACTGTAAATCACCTATACTTCAATAAAAATATATATTAAAAAAAGAGATTTCAAACAATGATTTGTGAACATTCTGTAATTAGATACAGTTGGATTCAGATGAATTGAACAAATAAATGAACGACAATTTTTTTTATATATATATTTTTTTACATCATTATTGGAGTATAATTGCTTTACAATGGTGTGTTAGTTTCTGCTTTATAACACAGTGAATCAGTTATACATATACATATGTCCCCATATCTCTTCCCTCTTGCGTCTCCCTTCCTCCCACCCTCCCTATCCCACCCCTCCAGGCGGTCACAAAGAGCTGATCTCCCTGTGCTATGCGGCTGCTTCCCACTAGCTATCTACCTTACGTTTGGTAGTGTATAAATGTCCATGGCTCTCTCTCGCTTTGTCACAGCTTACCCTTCCCCCTCCCCATATCCTCAAGTCCATTCTCTATTAGGGAACGACAATTCTTAACTTGGTATATTTACAGCATATCACTGAAGGAATGACTAGATTTACTTTTTTATTTACAGCATGGTCATGAATTTTAGCTGATGTTTGAGAACTCTCTGATGCTGAGACCAAGAGTAATTCATCTTTCTAAAGACTTTCTGTCTTTAGGAAGGTGATAGTTCCTGTCTGGCTTTTCTGATGATTCTCACAACTTAATTATTTTTGGCATGCCCCATTGCTTACTTCATTGTATAGGTACAACACTAAAAAGTCAGAATGATTTTTGTCTTATCAAGCTTCGAAAACATAATTGTTTTAGAGGGTAATTTAAAGATTTTCACAAACACAGGACAATTTTCTACTAGATGGTGTTATTAGAAATTATATTTTTCTTGTAGTGAGGATGAGACTTGCATTCTGTTTGGGATCTAAATTGCTTTGGTGGCAGGCATTTTTGTGTATTGTCATCACTGTGCCTTTGGGGAGCCACCAGAGCACAGGAAAAGCAGTATTATAGACAACTGATAGAGGGATATACCACGTGGAATGATGGCTACACTTGGCATCACCAAATGGACACCTGAGAACCCTTTGCCGAGTATAGGCTGGTGGAAGCCCTGGGCTGCCAGTGCTGATCATTCTTCCAGCCGCATCCCTTTCTCACTTGGTTTTGTTGAGCTGGAGAGTGGCAAATTCTGCCTGATGATAGTTCTGTCATTTCCCTCTGTCCTTCAAAATTTTGGTCCCCAGAAGTACTAATAACTAAAAGGCTTTCCGCAAATGGAAGGAAGGAAGATGAAAGAAGTTTAGGAAGCCGAGAAGGTGATCGTGGAGTTTTTCATAGCCTTTTTTGTGCGGTTATTGAATGTTTATGTACAAATGCAACATACTACAATCGTATGATGATAATAATAGTAGTAGTTATCATTATTGGACACTTACCGTGTGCCTGACACAGTGTAACTGCTTTAATTCATTATTGCAGTGAATTTCCTTAACTCTTCCATGAGGTAAGTGCATTGTTACTCTCACTGCAGCTTAGAGAGTTTAGTGGAGCAACTTTGCCAAGTTTACACAGTTAGTGCACCGCAGAGGCAGAATTCTAAACAAAGTGTTTTCTATTCCATTTTTGTTCTGCATTGACCCAGGAGGCAGGGTAGGTATCTGTACAAGAACTAGTGAATGTTGTAAGGGAGAACATACACTTCCTGTGTTCATAGGGCACATGGATTTGCCAGATTTCCTTTTTTTGCTTTGTTTTACATTTTATTCAAAATTAGTAAGCTTAATTAAAACATCATTTTCTTAATAAGGTGCCCCAAAATGTTTAAACAAAATCCCATACATCATACCTTAGTTGCTTTAGTCATGTAATGTTAAATAAATATTTTCTGCTTTTCGTGATTGCATGATTATTAAATTTAAAAACATATAATTTGGTTTTACATGGTGAACCAAGAGAGCGATTTTGGGCTTGTGTCATTTCCTGGGTTGGGGTTATCAGAATCTTTTGAGTAAGTGGGTATTTAGTTTAAAACAACATTTTCAGTATTATAATTGGTTGTTTTTAAATTATGATATCTACTTTATTTAGAAATATCAGCAACATAAAAGGAAGGGGTGACCAATGTTCACTGCAGCACTATTTACAATAGCCAGGTCATGGAAGATACCTAAATGTCCATCGACAGACGAATAGTTAAAGAAGATGTGGTACATATATATAATGGAATATTACTCAGCAATAAAAAAGAATGAAATTGGGTCATTTGTAGAGACCTGGATGGACCTAGAGACTGTCATACAGAGTGAACTAAGTCAGAAAGAGAAAAACGGATATCGTATATTAACACATATATGTGGAATCTAGAAAAATGGTACAGATGAACTGGTTTGCAAGGCAGAAATAGAGATACAGATGTAGAGAACAAATGTATGGACACCAAGGGGGAAAAGAGGGTGGGTGGGAAGAATTGGGAGACTGGGATTGACATGTATACACTAATATGTATAAAATAGATAACTAATGAGAACCTGCTGTACAGCACAGGGAACTCCATTTCACTGTATAGTAGAAACTAACACAACATTGTAAAACAACTATACCCCAATTAAAAAAAATTTTTTAATTAAAAAAAAGGAAGGGGTGAGGTTTTGCATTTATTAACTATAAGATAACCATCCAGTGGTACTTTTTATCTCTTCTTGCACATCACTTTTGGTTTTATCTTATTGTTATTCATATGTATGTCTTGTTTCCCCCTATTGAATTGGAGGCTCTTTGAGGTTTTGTTTTGTTTTCATTTCATAGGTCCTCGATAAATATTTGAGTCACAAATGATTGAATATTTAACTTATTATTAACTTTGTGCCTCTCAATGTTGGGTGACAATCAGAAACTGATAATTAATTGTGTCAAAAATAATTTGAGAGCACAAATCCCATAGCATTGTTATGCAAGGATGGTACCTATAGACATAGGTTATCTTTCATTCTTTGGGTATGTAGAATGAGTCTGTAAAATTTAGTGGAATTGAAGCTTATTTCTGCATGTGTATTTAGAGAGATATAAAATATTGATTCTCTTCCTTGGAAAAAAAGAAAAGTTAATGACTAAAAATTTCTTTGTGATCTCTATGACAGTTTTATCACATATGTCTCCAAAAAACTAATCATTTTCTAAGAACAAATCTGTCTGTGTTCTAACAGACTGTGAAAATCTATCAGTTGCTTTTCTTTTCTGCCTTTCTTTAAACCAAAAGCCAAAAGAAGTCAGCCTTTAAATATTTGGAAGTTTTTTCTCTGAGATACGGCTGTACTAGGCAAACACTCTGCCATTAACATTTCTAAAGCAGGCTCAAAGTAAATGAGATATAAAAAAAAACCAAACTCCTTCCAATCCCTATGTTAATTGTCATTTTAATTAAAGCTCCTCTGTGTTATCAGTGGCAGGAGATTGCCCCAGAAAGATAAAGTAGGACCGTGTCTGTCTTTAACTTTCATGAAGGCAAGGGAGTGTGCAGGAAACCAAATAGTCAGATAAGTTTGCTATTATGTTAAAACAAATAATTTGCTAAGCATCAGGTGAATCACATCATTAGTTGATTAACATCCTTTTCTTTAGATTATTGCATTTCCTAATCTAACTTATGGGTGGATTTCCTGGTTTGGGGGCTTAAACTAGTGTGCTAGCCTCTTCCAACACAGGCTGTTTTATGGAAGTAAAGGAATCTGGAAACAAAAATCACTTTTTTCAGTGGCTTTTGACTTGAAAATTTATTTATTCAGGTTACTACAAGGTTGTGAGATCAAATAAGAACATACTTGAAAGAGCTTTGTAAAATATTACTCGTTATCATCAATTATTATTATCTGGACAACAAAGTAAATTGCCTGTGTTTATTCAACCCCTCCTTCTGACCTACATCGCTCTATTAGGAAACTGGGAATCATCTTTGGAATACCTGCTGTACAGCAAAGTGACTCAGTTATACATATATATACATTCTTTTTCATATTCTTTTCCATTACGGTTTATCACAGGATATTGAATATAGTTCCCTGTGCTATACAGTAGGACCTTGTTGTTTATCCATTCTATATATACCGGTTTACATCTGCTAATCCCAAAATCCCAATCCAACCCTCTCCTTTCCCCCTTCCCCTTGGCAACCACCAGTCTATTCTCATGTCCCTGATTATGTTTCTGTTTCATAGATAGGTTCATTTGTGTCATTTTAGAGTCCACCAAAACCTATAACTCTTTATCCAACCTCATCTTGTTTACCTTTGTGCAACACTGAAAATCACACATCTCTCCTCCTGTTTGACACTCTCTTAACTTTCCTGATTCTCCTTTTACATGATTTATTGCAACTTCTTCTGTCTTTCTGAGTCCCAGTCTCCACCCACTCAAGCTGGCTACTTCCTATGATTCTGTTCCCAGCCCTCTTTTTTATATTTTTTGTCTGGCTGGCCATGCATCAGAATCACCTCTCGACACCCACCCCCATCCCATAACACTGTGTGTATGGAATATAATTTTCTGAAATGTCCCTTTATATCTCAGTGTCTATTTCTAAAAACAAGAACATTCTCTTATAGAGCCACAATTATCGAAATATAAAAATTAACATTAACAATACTATTACCTAACTTAAAGACTTGGTTCAGATTTTGCCAGTTGTTCCACTAATGCCCCTTATAACAAAGGGAAAAAAAACAAAACAATTTTTGTGGTCTAGGAATTCAGTCTAGGATCACAAGTTGCATTTTACTCTAATTTTCTGCAGTCTCTTTTAACTTGGAGCAGTTCTTCACTCTTTCTTTGTTTTTCATGACCTTGACATTTTTGAAGTGTACAGGCCAGTTATTTTGGGTTCCTCTGATGTTTCCTAATGATTAGATTTAGATTATATATTTTTGGCAGAAATACCACAGAAACGATGTTATGCCCTATTTAATGTCTCATGTCAGGGGCACAAGATAACTTGTGCTATTGTTTGTGGTCACTTAGTGAGGTGTCTGTCATATTTCTGCACTGTAAAATTATTCTTTTCCTCTTATAACTAATAACTATTTTGTTATAGCAAACAAAGGTAGAAAGGTAGAAGCCTAAAATGAAAGGTAGAAACCTAAAATGAACCCATGTGGTATTGGATTGGGATTGGAGATATCAGTATGAACTCATGGTTTTTATATCTATATAGGTATAGATTCTATCTTTATCTATCTATCTATCTATCTATCTATCTATCTATCTATCTATCCATCTACCCATCCTCCTAGCTCTATCCATTTTGAGGATAAAGAAGAAATGATAACGGTAACAATGAGCACAATTACTATCATATCTTGTTTTCTAAACACCATTCTTCAACAAAAATCAATCAAATCTTCCTTGCTGGGGTAGGAAAAGAACAAGATAAGCCTGGAACAGCTTGTTTTGCCAGAAAATAAGGAAGTGAGCAATGAATGATGGAGATATGTCAAAAGGACTCAAGAACCAGCTTGAAGGGCTAACTTCCCAATGAACATAAAAATAAATGGTAGTAACAGAATAAAATAAGAATCTATGAGTCCATACTCAAATAAATAAGAAGGGGAAATTATTTTTTAGAATAGAATTCCAAAAAATAAATGTAAAAGGAATGATTGAATGAAAACCATCTTTTGTCAGCTACTATAGTAATGGTTGTTTGAGGGAAGAATCATCCATGGATTCTTTTCGCTTTAATATTATATTTGCTCTTCCTGATTCTTCCCCACCCTGTCACTCAATCCACAACTTTCAGCACAAAATTAGGTCAAATCTGTTCTTAAGCTGGCCTTCCCTCTGCCCATCCTGCCACGTGCCTGAGCATCTAAGATCAGGAAATACCCTGCTTTCCCAGTATTGGATTAATATCTTACCCCACCTGTATAGATTCTTCAGACTTTCTAAGGAAACACTTAGCTTATTTCATATCAGTTTATATCAAGATGAGAGCTAGAGAAATTCCTCAGAAACATCTTTCCCTGTCAGCTCATGTGAGTGCATTTTTTTTTTTTTTTTTTTTTTTTTTGTGGTACTGCGGGCCTCTCACTGTTGTGGTCTCTCCCGTTGCGGAGCACAGGCTCCGGACGCGCAGACTCAGTGGCCATGGCTCACGGGCCCAGCCGCTCCGCGGCAAGTGGGATCTTCCCTGACCGGGGCTCGAAACCCTTGTCCCCTGCATCAGCAGGCGGACTCTCAACCACTGCGCCACCAGGGAAGCCCGTGAGTGCATTTTTAAAATTGCTGTTGGTAAAATCCAGGTAGGTAAGAAGGGGTTATCTGTCTGGGAAACAGGTAAAAGGGAATCTGTTGGGGGTTAATAAGACTTTGGGGCCTCCTCTTATATCATAGGATAGATTGGTAGATAATTTCTTCTTCTGCCTTGGAGAAAAGTGTTGAGAATTAGCGTTAAGTTGATGGTCATGCACAGCCTTTAGGTTTTTTTGTTTTGTTTGTTTTGCTGTTTACTTCTTCCCCCCTTGGTTTGTAATTCAGAAGAGATTTGAGGTAAGTGGGTATTATCTACTACTCCCAAATTTGCTACTATATTATAATAAAAGCAAGTTTCTGACTAACTACTGCTGCTCACAGAAACATTTATTAAGTAAACACTAGCAAGCAAGCAAAAAAAAGTTTATATAGCTTGTTTTAGAACTTGTTAGGAAGTCCCAGTTCTATTACCTTGCATAAAGGTTACTTCAAGGCAGACAGGGCAACATTCAGAGGATGAATTCTGTTACCCTTTTCACAACTATCAGGCAACTCCAAATCCTTTTAAACTAACAGATAGATTCAGGGCCATTTAGAGATCAAAGGTCAAGTTCATCTCCATGGGAAGAGCCTTTCTGGATTCTTCTATTCTGTTCACACTAGAGGGGAGAGTGTCTCTAAAGTATGTTTGCTATTCCACATATTCTTGACCATTTTTAATTTTACCTATGAGATCCCATTTCTAACTTCTTCACAGTAATTAGTAAGCCACTAGTTTCACCAATTAAAATACTAGCTAACATTTGTTATACTGACGATCAAAGTCTTAGGTGTTAATATGGATAATGAAGTACTTATACTGCCATGAAAATAGGGAGAATGGAAGTGGTGGTTGCTTCTGGAGTGTCACCTTTCCGATAAGATATGGGCTGAATGTGGAGTCTTGTTTAGGGCAACCTACTGCCCCTACAGTTAAAAACTGAACTAACAGCATGCACACAATATCACACGGTCCATGCTGAAGTCTTAAAAAGTAAATTATAGAAGCTGCAGTGGAATTGGGGGAGGAGGAGATGGTCTAAGCACCAGGACATACCCAGGAATTCCAGTTCCAAGAGGTTCTCGATGAAAACAAAGTCCGTGATCAAATGCATTGGGAAAACACTACATTCTATAGCGCCATTTTGGAAACTAAAAAATGCACGTTAGCTATTTAGAGGTCTATGTCCTGCAATAAAGGAACCTGCTTAGCTTTGACCCTGCATTTCCCAAGCTTAGTTGACCACAGAGTCCTTTTTTTTCACCTCACTCTTGAAATTAATTTTCCTTCGGCCGTACTTTAAAAATCACTTCTTTAGAAATTATAGAAGAAGCTTTCTTAACCAACATCCACTTAACTGACACTCAGCATTCCCTTCCTAAAGTTTGAGATTGACAGTCTTTTCTCTAACATGCTCTTCTATCACTTGAGTTGTATGCTTACAAAGAGTCAATTGAGTTGTTTCCAAAACCTGTTTATTCCATTTGTACTTGTAATTAAAATTGCATAACTTAATTAAATATTACATAATCCTTGACTTGTGAGTGCAAATATAAGGAGTTATTGTTTCTTTGAAAAATAAATTGAATGCGTTGGAAAGACACAAAGCATTCAATTTATTTGCTGAAAGTGTTGTTAAATTAAATGAGAGCAGGGAAACTATCAAAGATTTGGGAAAAAATAAAGTATTTCATGTGTAGATTGCTTTGCAGGTTTCTTTTATGTTGTTAATGCAATTTAAAGAAACTACAATGTATCATTACTCAAGAAAGATTAACTGTATAACTTGAATTAGTGGATTCATTCTGAAAACCTTACATTTAAACAAAATATCTAAGGTACATATATATCAATTTTTATTATTTCCTGCTTTTCCTGAATTTTTTATTAAGTGACTAATTACAGGCCCTGTGGGTGTCAGATAAAAGGGCTCGTGTTCTAGTGAGAGAGGATTGAAGAGGAGACTTCACAAAGGGAAGTGTATATATTCTCTGTGGTATGTTTTTAAATATTCAACACAGATTTTGTCCATGTCTCTTGAGCCAGGATCAGTTGTCTTTAGAACCCTTGCCCCCCTTGCCTTGCTGCCTTCATGCTTTTGGCTTTATTATAAATCCATGGAATAGCTTAGTGCCCATGATGCCGTTAAACTTCTAAATTTTCTCTGAGAGGAGTCCATACATATACACATATGCATCCTTCTGAGTCCAGTCCTCTGTTTTTGATTTTGTGGATGGGAACAAATTTTATTTATTACTAATGTACTCTTTCTATATTATTTTGTAGTAAAAGTTCTTGAAGAATGTGTAGTAAATAACATTTGATTTCTATCTGGGTTCTCTTATGCCATGGCTGCCTATGATTTAAGGTTAATGTTATGTTTGCTATTTAAGAATTTTGGGGCTCTGTACGTGTATGTGCTGTGTAAACAAAACAACTGTTTTATTGTGGACCAAGTTTTTCTTTTGAAATGAATAATACAACAATCATTTCTCATGTTTATTTAAGACTGTATTTGTACAGAGATCTGTAGTTTATAAAAGCAGCAAAACAGGGAAATGCTTTTGATATGTTCAGAACAGAACAAGAAGAGAAAATATTGCCTAATCCTTTCATTAAAAAAAAATGGGACACAGAAAAATTTGGAATTCACTCAATTTTTATCTTTATTATTTTCACAAATACCAGAAGCAGAGCTATAAGATAGCAATTTGTCAAGCTGCATATTAAGCTGGTATTTGAATATGAAAAGGATATTTCCATCCAGTGCAATATCGCTTTTTTGAAACATTGAAAGCCCTTCTATTAAGGCAGTAACTGAAAGAATGCTTTAAAAAACTCCAGTGTGCTTCATTTTGACAGATCCTTTGTACATTTTTTGGAGGGTAAGCTGGTCAGGATGTAGTGGGACAAAGGGGGAAGGTGGAATTGAATAGGTGCAAAGGCATAGCTTTTCACTCTCAAGACAGGACTAGTTGGCATGAATGTTTTTGGGATCTGCTTGTAGTTGTTTTAGATTCAACATGAAAAAATTATTCTAAATTCTAGTGACCTATCTGCCCATACTTTATGCTAAGCAGCATGTATTATTTGCTATCGATGCCCATAGACATTTTAGGGAGCTTTCTTGATGGTATGTTGAAATCTTATTCCTCTAGTCAGTGAAGTAACTTTCTATTTTCCCCTTGTGGAATCGATACATAATTACTTCAGAGGATTTGTTTATTATAGCAGTGATGGAATCTTTTCTTGTTTCTTGGTATACCTACATGGACTGTTTTGTTTATTTTCTAAGTCTCATGAAGGAGGGATGACCTCTATTTTTGTGCTATTGAATTGAATTGTTGAATTCAATTGAATTGTTAAATTTTTTTTTTTTTTTTTTGCTGTGCGCGGGCCTCTCACTGTTGTGGCCTCTCCCGTTGTGGAGCACAGGCTCCGGACGCACAAGCCCAGCGGCCATGGCTCACGGGCCCAGCCGCTCCGCGGCATGTGGGATCCTCCCGGACCGTGGCATGAACTCGTGTCCCCTGCATCGGCAGGCGGACTCCCAACCACTGCGCCACCAGGGAAGCCCTCAATTGAATTCTTAAACCTTTTTCTTGGGGGGCTTTCATGTTTCTGATCATTTTGTCATGGTTACCTGATTATTTTTTGCTTCTTTAGGGTCAATTTACAGGATTACAATACAGCACTTTCAGAGTGCTATATTGTGGGAGCTTTTATTATGTTAGGAAAAGTAGATTATTTTAAATATGCAATCACATCACTCATTCAGTTAACATCTATGGGTCAGATAACTGCTAAGAACTAGAGATATTAAGATAAATGAGAGAATTTTCTGAAAGTTTGCTCAACTTTTAGTTGCTACTTTCTCGAAAATGTATAGTGTACCATATAAACTTGTGATTGAAATGGAGAACCTAAGTTATTTGCTAGAGTGGGCAAACATATGTCTTTGTCCAAGTGAAAAACATGGGGGTGACATTGAAATTGGAGTTAGGGAGAGGGAATGGATCAGATATGAACATTGTGTCCTAAATAGCACTCAGTATCCAAATCCAAGAGTAATACTTGCAATAATATTTCTTGTGGGTGTACTTACTTTTTTGAATTTTTAAAAGAATTCTATTTATTTACTTTTGGCTGCATTGGGTCTTCGTTGCTCTGTGCAGGCTTTCTCTAGTTGCGGCGAGCAGGGGCTACTCTTCACTGTGGTGCGCAGGCTTCTCTGAGGTGGCTTCTCTTGTTGCGGAGCACAGGCTCTTGGCGCACAGGTTTCAGTAGTTGCAGCATGCAGTCTCAGTAGTTGCGGCACACAGGCTTAGGTGCTCCATGGCATGTGGGATCTTCCCAGAACCAGGGCTCGAACCCGTGTCCCCTGCATTGGCAGGCGAATCCTCAACCACTGTGCCACCAGGGAAGCCCACTTTTTTGAATCATATTTCGTAGTAGAAGTCACAAAACGTGCTGATGTTCCCAGCATTGGGGGCTAGCTGAGGAATTTAGGGACAAATATAGGCAAAATGTGACAGAATTCTTATCAGGTGAGCACAGGGTCACTTGAAAAATTGGCTTTTGGGCTTTGCATTTTAGGCAATCAGCACAGTAGTCCCTTTTAGTGATTATTTCACAGAAGTTAATATTTGCAGCTTTTTCTCTCTTTGAGAATGCAACCATTGTAATACTATCACGTGGTGTTGAGAGCAAAGGAAGTAGGGAAAGGAGGCCTCTTTTCAGCTTTGCCCTAAGGCCTATTGTTGGTCTTCCTTGTCCTGGTGGAGACAGAGGAGATACAGAGAGAAACCTAGTACCCGGCAATGGTCCGGCAATGGTGCAGTACATCCGGGCTACAGCTCTCTGGGGGTGGAATTTTAGCTTCTGACAAGGACCTGAGGAGGTTTATGAGCCTTCCTATGAACTATTTTCTCTTCCCAACTTCTGAAAGGCTGTCCCCGTTCAGGCCCAAGAAGAATGAGGTAAATGTTGCACAGCTTTCTATTCTGCAGGCTCCATGAGGAGTGGTGAGAAAACATGTCCCCATAGGTTTTAGGTTATCTACGCAGTAAATAGGACAATGAAAAGACAATAGGCAAATTATAAGGACTGTTTAAAAACCTGGTTAGTATGGGGTTGGGGAATTATGTCTCTTGCCTAACTTGCTCCCAGTTTGAAATCTTCTTAGTACACTTCGAAAGCTCCTCTGTGGCTGACAGCAGTGTTAGTCGGAGATCTCTTAATCCCCATATAGATCAGCATCTCTGTAAAATAAATCACTTGACTTTTTTTTCTGCCTAAGGGGATGGCTTAGGAGACTAACCCTTAGATCTGAAATGTCTGCAGACTGCTTCTCTACTTGACAATTTGAATTGTACTTAGCTTTGCTGGTCTTTTAAGCTTTTCAAAGGAAATAGATTTACCACTGAAATGCAAATATAATCATTGTTATTTTCTTGTCTTGTGGAGTATGTTTTCACTGAAATAAGTAGGTAATGTACTGTTTTCAAAGTCCCAACCACAGTGTTTTGTTTTTTTTTTTTTACATTCAGTAATTCATGTATTCTTTCTAGGCAATTATAGAATTTTTCAGTCAGTCAGTAATTTACTAAGCATATATTGTGCTTTCAGCACTTTGCAAGGAACGCGGGCATAACAAAAGAAATCTGAGGCACAGTTAATGTTTCTTTGTAGGGTATAGTATTTGTAGAGAAATGAAGTCAAGTCAGAGGAAACAAAGGACAAGAATTAAATGTTCAACTGAGTAGTACTCACCATAGGAACCACATGTAAGTAAATACTGAATATGGATGAATGAATGAATAAATGAATGAATAAAAGTGTTCATTCAAGGAAGAAATCATTATGGACTCCATGTGTCATGGAGTAGATGGGATATGAGCAGAGCCACAAAGGATGAATAGGATTTGGCAAGTAGAGAGAAGTAGAGGAAAAATGTTCCAGATAAAGGGAGCAAAGGTAAAAAGGTGAAGGTGAGCATGCTATGTTTGGGACCCTGAGAGAAGAGACCAGGTTGACCAGAGAACAGGCTTAGTATGCAGGAGGAAAGAAAAAATAAATTTGGGCACCCCCCCCCCTTCTTTGATAAGTGAATCTCAATTTTGTGCCTGTCCTCAAATGATGGGTCATGAGTGGTCTAATCCACTCATGACAATTCTATTTCCTACTGTCCCAGCCTCCTTTGCAGGTAGAAGAGCCCTATGACCTCATTCTGGCCAAGCTGAAGACAGTTGATGGCATTTATGGAAAAGTTTTTTTTTTAATATGATAGCATGTTTATGATAACATGCAGGAACTTCCTTTTCCCCTCTTTCCTGCCTCGAATGAAGATGTAAAGTCTAGAGCCATATGGCAACTTTGCTACCACAAAGAAAAGGCTAAGAGTGTTGTCTCTGACACCACCAAACTGCTATATCTATACCAAGAGATGCCTGCTTCCTGACTTCCTGCTATGTGAGAAAAATCAACCTCTGTTTATGTTATATGTGTTGTATAACACTCCAAGTCATGGTTTTTTTAAGTTATTTGCAGTGTTTTAACATTATTTTAAGAAGCCTAATCTGTAATAGTGGGCAAGGTGAATTGGAAGGGGGTGAAAATTGAGGTGGTTGTCATAGCAACATGGGGCTGGGATGAAGAAGCTCTGGACAAGACTTATGGCAAGGGGAATAGGAGGGAGGCAGACATCTCTGAGAAGAAGCCACATAACTTCAGAGTTTCTAAACAGGAAAATTAGTGGGATAGCCATACTGCTTTGACAATATGCAAATATCATAAAAATGAATTCACTTTTAAGGCATGTTGAGTTTTGGATGGTGATGGGACATCCAGGTGGAAATGTTCTGTAAACAGTTTAGAAATAGAGCATTTGAATTCAAGGGAGTCTATAGGGTGCCTATGACCTTGGATGTGGACAGAGAGAAAAGCATTAGACAATATCTCCAATTATGAGTTGAGAGGAAGCACAGAGGTCAGTAGTACAAACATGGAGACAGAGAAAGGAGATAATACAGGGTTTGAAGATTAAATATGGTGCAATGCCATCAAAGCAAAGGGCACATAGAAAGGTCAAGAAAGATGAGGACTGAGGAGAGAAGTGAATCTGGTAAAAGCAGGACACCAATCATTTCCAAGAGAGGAGTTTCTGCAGACTTGAGAGCCATGTATCAGCTGCCCAGATCTGAGAAGAAGATGGGGTAGTAAGTGGGAAGGGAAGGGAGTAGAAATGGAAGGCGGTAAAGGAAGAGCATGCATTGAAGGAGTTGGAGATTGAGAAGTGCTGATTCTTAGCACTTAGACTTAGCAAAAGATGGTTTCAAAAAGGTTGAAAACCAAGAAGGAAGTAGTTAGGGGAAAGGTCCAAACACACAGCAAAGTAAGGCTATCGGTGATGTTGGAGAAAGATTTTCTTTTTAGGGAGGTTCAGATGCTCCTCTGAAGTTGGATACAAGGACGACAAAGGAAACTAGTAGCTGGAAGCAAACATACTTGGGTGTGTCTGTCTCCACGGGGTAGGTGAAGTCAGGTGTTAGCAGCTGGGGTGGTGGTGGGGGGAAGTGACAAGGGAGCCTTGGGAGAAATTAACTCTGGAGCAGCTATTGTGAGGATGGGTGTTAATGAGGCATCTGTGCAAAGATCACCTGGCCTAACCTAGGTGAGATGGCAACAGTCCTTGTCAAGGGCAAGGCTGCGTGATTTTGTGTCTTCCTCAGGCAGGTCCTTAGCAGAGAACCAGCAACTGAGAAGGAGACCCAGCATCAGGTGAAGATTTCATGGGGAGTAGCAAAGGTGAGAGAGTGTAGAACAATATTCCTGGGGAGGGAAGAGGATGAGAAGTCTAGTGTTCAGGAAGCAGGAAGACCGTCCAGAGGACAGAGAACAGATCTGGAAGGTGTGGTGGGGGAAGTGGCAGAGAAATGGGTTCTGACCTGAGAAGAATAAATGCAGGTCTTGGATGGAGCAGGACCTTCAGATGGAGAGGCCCAGGCATTGCCCGTTAGTACTTGGACACAGTGGCTTGTTATAAACAGAGACTTCCAAAAAAAAATTTTTTTTTTGGGCAAAAAAACACTTGGGTGAAATTACATGCCATTTACTCAAAGTATACTGGTGTATTATTTACTTAGAAATACAATTTAGGCTGAGTACAAGTTAGTCACATATCTAATAAGCTTCATGTCACTTTGGTAAGACTTCCTAAATATGAAATAAAAAGCATTGAAGTGCCAGTTCTGGCAGTATTTTACCCTTCCACGCATTCAGCTATAGGCTTGCTGGACTCAGCCTTGGGTTTCTGACAGTGTGGCTGAAACCTGCCATCCATTCACAGTGGCTTCTCCTAGTAATCTCTGTGAAGGACAATATTTTTAAAAGTCCTTAAAAAGCACATTAATGAGCTAGCAGATGGCGTTTTGCATGAGACCCTAACTGGTCCACACTGTAATTGAACTATATAAGGAACTTTGCTCTCAGCTCAGGAGGAATCCTGTGAAACTCAAGTTTATATTAACTTCTGAAGGGGTCGTTTCTGTATATTGGGACTGATTTTCATATATGTGTTATAGCAGCAGTTTTATTGTATAAAAACTATGTATAAATAATAAGGGATAAAAGTGATGCAAATTGTGAGGACCTTAGTAGGTCTTTACACTCTTATTTTCTTCTGATTTGTAAAAGTGAGGCATATAATGGCAGAAAATTTGAAAAATAGAGAAAAGGAGAAAAGAAGTAAAAATTGCTCCAACTTCCTGCAGAATACCACTATTTGCTTATTTTTTGGTGGGTTTATTTTTTTTTTTGAAACTGGAATCATATTAAACATACCTTTGTTTCCTACTTCAGTAGGTCAATTCACTTCTAATTGTAGTTTCATTTTCTGAAAACTGTCTAAAGTCAGCAAGAAAGGGTTAAGGAGGTAGCACACAACATAAGAGTTAGCAGAAAGCTTAATTTCTGTGGGAAGTAGAAAGGCTGGCTAATTTGCTACCTCCACTAACTTTCTACTCAGAAAAATGTGGTTGCATTGAGTATAGTCCGCATTGCCTGTGATCTTTAGATGATATGCTTTAACTCTATTAAGATTTATACTAAATTCTTTTTAAGATTAACTCTAAGTATAGGTAAAATTTAGTTTTCTACCTTGGTTTTAATTGTTTACTTACAGCGCAAAATGTAGGAGTTAATTTTGGGTGATAAGTCCTTTCATGTTGTCAGATTATTTTCCTTTAACATTTATGTATGGTTTTTTGCATTATGCTTTCTAGTGGAAATCAAATGTCCATTAGAGTGAATCAACTGACTATTCAAGTCAGATTTTCTTTAATTTTCCAGCGTTTATTGAGCTTTATTTAATACTCTAGTTTTTTGAGGGTTATGAATCTTAGGAATGTAGAGGATATGAAACATTGCATTATTTTAGGTGGAAAGTTAAACCATTTGTAATTTGGATATGTTGTCCTAATTTTTATTACATAGGATACTTTCACTGTTTTTTTAACTGTGAAAATATTTGATGTGTCAGTTCATTTTGCTTTATAGAATTTCCATTTTGAAATTGAGGACAAAAGGAATAATTATTTTGCATTGACTTATATTTAATACAAGAACTTGAGAAGTAACTAGGAGTGGGAGAGAAGGGGGAAGATATTCATGGATATGCATTCTGGAGTAAAGAATTTTAATTGCCAGTAATCAATGGGGCTGCCAAGGACTCAACTGTTAATTTTTTTTTTTTTACATCTTTATTGGAGTATAATTGCTTTACAATGGTGTGTTTGTTTCTGCTTTATAACAAAGTGAATCAGTTATACATATACATATGTTCCCATATCTCTTCCCTCTTACGTCTCCCTCCTTCCCACCCTCCCTATCCCACCCCTACAGGTGGTCACAAAGTACCGAGCTGATCTCTCTGTGCTATGCGGCTGCTTCCCACTAGCGATCTACCTTACGTTTGGTAGTGTATATATGTCCATGCCTCTCTCTCGCTTTGTCACAGCTTACCCTTCGCCCTGCCCATATCCTCAAGTCCATTCTCTAGTAGGTCTGTGTCTTTATTCCTGTCTTACCCCTAGGTACTTCATGACATTTTTTTTTCTTAGATTCCATATATATGTGTTAGCATACGGTATTTGTCTTTCTCTTTCTGACTTAGTTCTCTCTGTATGACAGACTCTAGGTCTATCCACCTCATTACAAATAGCTCAGTTTCGTTTCTTTTTATGGCTGAGTAATATTCCATTGTATATATGTGCCACGTCTTCTTTATCCATTCATCCGATGATGGACACTTAGGTTGTTTCCATCTCCGGGCTATTGTAAATAGAGCTGCAATGAAAATTGAGGTACATGACTCTTTTTGAATTATGGTTTCCTCAGGGTATATGCCCAGTAGTGGGATTGCTGGGTCATATGGTAGTTCTATTTGTAGTTTTTTAAGGAACCTCCATACTGTTCTCCAATTGTTTAGCCTCCATGTGTTTGTATTTTTTACAGATCTTTTCCTATAATTGATATCTAGTTTCATAGTGTTGTGATCGGAAAAGATACTTGAAACAGTTTCAATTTCCCCAAATTTACCAAGGCTTGATTTGTGACCCAAGATATGATCTATCCTGGAGAATGTTCCATGAGCACTTGAGAAAAATGTGTATTCTGTTGTTTTTGGAAGGTTCATAGTTCCTGTTGTTTTTGGTGTCTGTCCCCAGTGGCTAAGGTTGGTTCAGTGGGTTGTGTAGGCTTCCTGGTGGAGGGGACTAGTGCCTGTGTTCTGGTGGATGAGCCTGGATCTTGTCTTTCTGGTGAGAACACCTACTGAACGCTGGCAGAAAACCTCAGACCTCCCAAAAGGCAAGAAACCCACCCCGCGTACCTGGGTAGGGCAAAAGAAAAAAGAAAAAACAGAGACAAAAGGATAGGGACAGGACCTGCACCAGTGGGAGGGAGCTGTGAAGGAGGAAAGGTTTCCACACACTAGGAAGCCCCTTCGCAGGCGGAGACTGCGGGTGGCGCAGGGGGACAGCTTCGAAGCTGCGAAGGAGAGCACAGCAACAGGGGAGCAGAGGGCAAAGCAGGGAGATTCCCGCACAGAGGATTGGTGTCGGACCGGCACTCACCAGCTCGAGAAGCTTGTCTGCTCACCGCCGGGGCGGGCAAGGCTGGGAGCTGAGGCTCGGCTTCGGTTGGAGCGCCAGGAGAGGACTGGGGGTGGCAGCGTGAACACAGCCTGCAGGGGGGTAGTGCGCCATGGCTGGCCGGGAGGGAGTCCGGGGAAAAGTCTGGAGCTGCTGAAGAGGCAAGAGACTTTTTCTTCCCTCTTTGTTTCCTGGTGCCCGAGGAGCCGGGATTAAGAGTGCTGCTTAAAGAAGCTCCAGAGACGGGCGCGAGCCGTGGCTAAAAGCGCGGATCCCAGAGACGGGCATAAGATGCTAAGGCTGTTGCTGCCACCACCAAGAAGCCTGTGTGCGGGCACAGGTCACTATCCACACCCCCGTTCCGGGGAGCCTGTGCAGCCTACCACTGCCAGGGTCCCGGGATCCAGGGACAACTCACCCGGGAGAACGCACAGCGAACCTCACGCTGGTGCAACGTCACGCCGGCCTCTGCCACCGCAGGCTTGCCCCGCCCTCTGTGCCCCTCCCTCCTCACAGCCTGAGTGACCAAGAGCCTCCGAATCAGCGGCTCCTTTAACGCCTTCCTGGCTGAGCGAAGAACAGACGCCTTCCGGTGACCTACACGCAGAGGCGGGGCCAAATCCAAAGCTAATCCCTTCTTTTTTTCTTTCTTTCTTTCCTTCTTTCTTTCTTTCTACTTCTACTAATTCTTTCTTTCTACTTTTTCTCCCTTTTATTCTGAGCCGTGTGGATGAAAGGCTCTTGGTGCTATAGCCAGGAGTCAGTGCTGTGCCTCTGAGGTGGGAGAGCCAACTTCAGGACACTGGTCCACAAGAGACCTCCCAGCTCCACATAATATCAAACAGCAAAATTCTCCCAGAGATCGCCATCTCAACACCAGCACCCAGCTTCACTCAAGGACCAGCAAGCTAGAGTGATGGACATCCTATGCCAAACAACTAGCAAGACAGGAACACAACCCCACCCATTAGCAGAGAGGCTGCCTAAAATCATAAGTCCACAGACACCCCAAAATACACCACCAGGCATGGACCTTCTGTAGGAGTTTTTCCACGTGTAGAGATTTATTTCTGGTGTATCTGTGGGGAGGAAGGTGATCTCCGCATCTTACTTTTCTGCCATCTTCCCGGAAGCCCTCAACTGTTAATTTTTAATGCATAGGCATTTGCTTAAGAACTGATTTGTCTGGACTTAAATGAAACATAAAAACAAATGAAAACTGTCAGTAATAGTACATAAGTGCCTCATTGAGTTTAGCTGCAGTTATCTCTGGAATAAAATACTCAGGGATGAGGTGGGATGTAAAGGGGCAGAAAAATCTTGGAAGTGAGCCCTGCCAGGGCACAGGTGTACCACTTAATTTGATAGAGATCTTCACTGAGGTATATATATCTTACCACTCTTAATTTCAATTTAATTAGCAATCAAAAACTTGTGGAGTTGAGTTTGAATTACAGTGTTGACTGGTGGAGTTCTAATATACCATTTGTCTTTTTTGATGTTTTCACAGTTTAAGTTTGAGGTTGACAAACTATGGCCTGTAGGCCTAGTATAACCTGTCCCGTTTTTATAAATAAAGTTTTATTGGGACACAGCTACATTCATTTATTTACGTATTATTTATGGCTGCTTTCACACTACAATGGCAGAGTTAAGTAGTTTCAACAGAAGCTATATGGACCAAAAGCTTAAAATATTGACTAGCTTTTTACTGAAAAAGTTTGTCAGCTCCTAGTTTAAGTCAAACTAGGGCCTTCCCTTCTAGTATTCTTTAAACCTGATAGCATACAATTTCTTTACATGTCAATATAGAATCAAATTACCAAGATGCTAAGGGAGACAGAAAAGAAGTGAAAAACGTGTTCACTTCCTTGCAGAATTCTTCAGACAAGACATATGTAAATGAAATAACCAGAGAAAAATATAACACTTTATAATCAAGGACTAATTGTGTGATAGTAGCAAAAAAAAATCTCCTATATTCTGTATCATAAATGTATATGAATTGAAAGTTATTTCAATCTGGTCAGAGCCAGAGTTCTCAAAAGTGCAGTGTGAGGACACTAATATATGAGATACTTTTTTGACTTTATAACTTAGAAATGGGAGCGCCAGCTTTTTGCCACACAGTTATATGGTGAGATGTAGATTATCCAGAGTTCTTAAGGAGTCTGGGGCTTTTCCAGAAATCGTAGAGTCAGAAAGTATGCTGAACTAGGCTTTGTTGCTTATAGGCTAAGAAAGAGGCAGTTACTTTAGGATAGTTCTGTGATCCATGTATAGGGATGCCCCCACGACTGCTTCTGCAGAAACTAATTTTAATAACACAGGTGGGGAGCCTTGGGCTCAAAACATAGTGAATCTCTATCTTCAAGGACTACATGGAGTTGAGAGAAATAACCTGGCACACAACTGAACGTATGTAGGGAGAAGGGTGAACTTGGAAGGGGCACTAGAAGCAATTATAAAGTGATGTGAAACTACGTGCACACATGAGCAACACAACATGTTGTGTCTCTAATTTGTTTCATTTGCATTTAGTCTTATACCTTGACTTTCTTGTGTTATAAAAAAATCAGGTCCTAACTTTAAACAGTGGGGTGTTTCTTCTCTATATTGAAATGGCTGTTACAGGGCATGGAGATGGAATTCAGAGAATGGAGTGCCCATTCACTTTGCATAAGTCTTCCATGTGCATGTTGGCAGATTAAGAACCTTGTAGAGTAGAATCATTTCATCACACTGTACCAAATACCAAATGCCATAAGAATCAAAAGAAAGGAGAGGTCAGTGTGGTGGCCTGGATTAGCTGGGAAAAAGTTCGTGGAGAATATTGCATTTAATCTCAGTTTCTGAGAAGAGTATGAATTTGGTTTGATAGAGGAACAAGATGGTGACTTTAGGAGTTGAACAAGCATGGTTCCTGTGGAAGAAGAGCTTGGATGGAGTGAATGGTTTATGTCTAGAGTTAGAACACTAGCTGAGTAGCAAGAAGCGTGGGGAGAGGGAGCAGGTGGGTGGTGGCAGAACATAAAGGAACTAAGGTGCCATTTTGGTCAGCCTGGTTTCTGTGATTCCATTCCATTACAGGGTTGAGTGTTTAGTGCTCAGAAGAATTACCTGAAGTAAAGCAGGGAGCTCAAGGGGTATGAGCACATCTGCATGGTTTGGGAGTCACCGGGATTGTTTCGTCTGCTCCTACTTGTGACTGATGACAGATCACATTCCTGGAGGGAAGGAACATCAAGTGCCTCAAATACAGCAGCGTAAATCTTTTCTCTTAACCAACAGCCCCTGAAGCTTTCTGGCTCTCTCCTCTAAACCTTTTATAGAAGAATATCTGATGTAAATAGTAAATAAATAAAATTACCTCCTGATTTTATTTCACTATAGAGCTAGTGGGGAATCCTTTGGAGAGCAGTCATAGAGCAAAAGAGAGAAAGCAAAGATAGGACCCTTTCTCTCATTTCCCCAAATGGACTCTCCTGATGAGTGTTGCCTTTTAAAGAAAAGTGGATGGCACAGGAAGCCTTTGAATGCAGTTTAACCATAAATTCCCCTAAGGGGGAGGGGGTGCTGTCCAATAGCCCGGGACGTGGCAGTAGAGCTGGCAGAGGCTGCAGAAGCAGCAGGGGCTTACAGGTCCAGAATCTCCAGCTCATTAGGATTGCCATAAATCACAGCATCTTTCACGCCTTTTGAGTGAAACTTGGCACCTCCAGTTTACTACTGTGTGGTGGTCATACCGTCCCTGACTTCAACATTATTAATAGATGGCACCTTCCATTGAACAATGAAAGTGGGTGGGCCTGTGCCAGTAATGATGGACTGGGAGCCTGAAAGATTCTGCTGAGAAGAGAGTAAGAGGGTGCCAAGAAAACCTGTCTTTTTATAACTGAAGACTGGCAGATATGAAGAGTTGCTGGGCACATCTATCACCCACAGTGTCACTGCATCCTGGAAGAGCTTGTATGAAAACTGTGAGGACGACTTTGACAAGGATGAATACCCCAGCACCTGGATGAGTGTGGGCCTCACAGGCTGGGCTGGTTAGGGAGGGGTGAGGAGGTGAGGGTTGTGATTTGAAACTTGCCTCCTGTTGTGTTCAGTCTGATATGGAAGGTGTTCTGGCTCACCCTTGCCTGGTAAGGCTGTGGAAATGGCTTCAAGGCCTGTTTTTTTTCTTCTTCTTCTTTCTTCATGGTTATTATTGTATGTAGAGAATGGTAGGTGAGATGTGGAAGAAATAAGAGACTTGAGGTAAACAGACTTTACCAGAAAAGTAAAAAATAACTCTTTCCATTATCCAATAACATGACTAATATGTAGATGCTTAAAGATCCTTTATCTCTCTTGCATCCCTGGGAAGTGGTGGGTTGTAGGGAGTGGCTGGGGGGAGAAGAAAGAAAAGAAAAAAAGGTATCTTTAAGTGTATAAAAGGAATATCCAGCAAAGGTACTATTTTGGGAAACTTGGGAGTAATAAAAAGAAAAGAAGAAAACACTTAATAGAACGCTTTTAGTTTAAAGCAGACTGTTAAAAGATTGTTTTGTCTGATGTGTGCTGTGAGAAGGTTTTAAAATATAAGTCTCATAACATTCCTTTGACTTAGATGGTGGTATTTAAATTAAGACTTACATATGTCAGGTATCATTCATTTGGCAATTTGGCTGATATGAAATGATCTGGAATTAAAAATTCCTCTCTGGCCTTCTTCACCCCCAAAAGTCTCTGTCTTATACTATTTTGATCTCCTTGCCTCTTCTTTTCTAATTCTTCCTTTATTTTCTCTCATATGCTAAAGAACATCTGGAAACTCTCTTTAGAGGCTTCTAGAATCCTAGATGAAGCAGTTTGTTACCCAGTCAACACCTTTGTGGGCTATTTTTGATTTTCTAAAATTGGTTTTCTTCAAGTAGTTACATTTGAAAGTGCTATGCAGTGTAATTGTTTGAAGGGGAAACATTTCAACCACAATGTAGAGAGTGGAAAGTAAGCTAAGTGAGTTCTGTCTCTTTCAAGTTCACATTGCTGGAGTTTCCTGGCTTGAACACAAAATGCAATCAATTTGAGGGATCAGGGATGACAAGAAAGCTCTGAACAATGAACAAAGTCATTGGAAAGGGGACTGAGAAATGGACGACAAGAGGAGCAAACACACCGTTATTCCATATCGATGGAGACATTAAACATTCAGTGGGTCTTAAAAAATAAACTTTTTATTTTGCAATAATTTTTATAGAAAAATTGTAAAGATAGTATAGGTAGAGCCTGTATACACTTTACCCTGCTCTTGCTAATGTTAACATAGTTTTACATTTTTAATGCTTATGAGTCTATGGTTTATAGATGTTACTACTTTCTTAATTAGAAAAACTTAGAAATAATGAATTTATTCTAATGTTAAGAAAACTTAACATTCTTGTTTACACTTTGAGACTATACCCTATTATGGTGTAAATATTATAGCTGAAGAGTTACTGGCAAGAGAAAGCGGTGAAGCAGGGGAAACAAAAAGGAGTTTAGAGTTGGAGAGATCAAGGTTCAAATCTTGGCTGCACCATTTGACCCCAGGTATGTTACTTATCCTCTTGAGACTTAATTTCCTACAATGTAGAATGACAGTATCAGTTATTTATTGTGGGAACTAAATATAATAGAGTATATTTAGCTTATGAGCTGGTTCTTGGCCTTTTTGCTACCAGATTTGTTCCTTGTTTCCCCTTCTTTGTATGGCAGAGGGTTCAACCCCTGCTGCCTATTTCCCAGCTCCAATTCTGGCCAATGGGAGGCACTGTTAGGAGATGGGTGAGATTCTGCAGCTATGTTGTGTTTGCTTTGTGGCTCCAGCTTCTGCAAAACAGGCTCGCTGTGGTTCTAGCTTCTTCCATGACTCTGGCCCTTGGTACTGGTAACACCACTTCCTCCTTTTGTGGGAATGTAGTAACTACCTACTGTGCTAATCTCTGGGTTACCTCCTTGTTTGCTCTTGGTTTCTCAACTCTTCCAGCACTTGTATATATGAGGCCCTGTGTTAAATTCCCTCTCTCTTGAACACTTGGAGTGGTTTCTTTTTCCCTCAATGGACCTTGATTGATTCAATCCATTTCGGTAACCTAACTGTGAGCTACAGGGAGCTTCAATTAAGCTGAAGAGGCAAAGATCAGGAGAAATCAGGCAGTTAGGCTAATGGTAACTGTCACTGATGGAGGTAGGCCTATGGAAGGGAAGTTGGCTTTGGGGTAAAAGCTATGGGTTTGGTGTAGAGCATGTCAAAGAAGAAACTTCATAATTTTACTGTCTCTGCACACTTTGCCTTTCCCACTGAAGTGTACTGAAGCTTCAGGAGTGTGAGGGAGAAAGGCTAAGGGGAGAAGCTCAGAGGGAAGAGAGGAAGGCTGTGTGTGGCCCAGAAGGGAAGGCACTCTGGCGCCTCGCTCAGCCTGGAACCTATCCCTCTGACTCCATTGACTCCAGCCCTGTCACTGTAACCTCTCTGGGGAGTAGAAGGGGAGGCTGGCTGCTCAGAACCCATTCTTTGCCCGTTGGGAAGCAGCTCTTCACCAGAGGGACTGAGATGAGCCAGCTGTTCCTCTTGCCAGTGTAGCATTTGCGAGAAGAGTGCTGTGGGAGGAGATAAAAATTGACTTCCAAATGGCCTGCAGGAATTGAGAGACATTTTTGGGACCAGCTTTTAGGTCCAGACTTAATAAACAAAACAGCAGATACTTGAAGTTTTAACTTCCTCATGGGTTAAGATAGTTCATGGTGGGGATGGTCACCATTGCTACAGCAGGCTGGAATCCACTTCCTTGGTGTGCCAGGGCATTATGGAAGATGATCTCTGAGGGACAGAAATGAGTTCGCGTCTTCAGGAACAATGTCTGGATATGTTCAGAAATGACCTGAGATGGAAAACAAACATAAAATCATTCTGGCAAATCAGAGACAGCACATTATATGGCATTCATGTTGTGTTTTATATGTGTGTGCTGGGAAAGAGAAGAATCATCTAATAAATGAGGACAAACAAGAAGCCCTTCCCAAACTCTCTTCCCAGATACTTTTCAGTCACGTTGTGCAGGTCGAAGGTTCTGGGAAGAAACAGCTAGTGCTCTGACCTGCCTTCTCCAACTATAATGTCTCCTGTTTTATAGGAACTTGGGACTGAAAAATGCACAAACCAATGAATTTAAACTCTTAAACTCATAACATTCACAAACCTCAAGGACTACTAATTGAAGCCTTTCTCTCTCTCTTTTTCTCTCTCCTGGTGCGTGTGTGTGTGTAAGTGAGAGAGAGAGATTCCAGTTGTCCTTGGAGTGTCACGTTATATCTCACTTCCACATAACCTCCAGTTAATTAAATAATTGATTCAATTGAACTGAATGTTAAATACATCAATATTCTATAGTTTCCCAAATGAACCTTTTGTTTTCTATGGTCTTTTTCAATTCTGAGTGAAAGATTTGGCTGGAGAAAACCGTTCATAGTATGTCCTCTAAAACCATAGTGAGATGAGCATGGTTTTCCTTGGATTGATGCTTGTATTAATAAAGCTTTTTATTCACAACCACCTAAATAATACAAAAGTAATATCAACTGCTGACCTCAGGGAACAAGCAGACTTTTTGATAAGGGTTGTATAGCCACTTTTACATCTCTTCCTTTCCTTTTTAATAAATGATGAAAGCTCCAGTGTTGTCACACGATCACATTTATTCATAGTGATAAGAATGAAGCTAATCCTTGTTTCATCGCTCTGATCAGCAGTCACACAAACACAATGGAACCCGACATGCTGGCAGCCTCTGCTCGTTACAGCTTTCCAACCAACCTCCAAGCGCGTGGCTGGAAGTCAAATGGGATGGGCTGGTTCCAAGTAGGAAAGAAAAATAATTGGCTTTGGAGAGAAAGGGATTATTAAAATTTCCATATGAAATTTCCACCACTTCTTAGCTTCATATGGAGTGGTAGTTACACTGAGATGCCTCTCCTGCAGTCTTGAAATGAAAAGCATTCAAAGAAATGGAGAAAATTATTACAGACAACACCACTTCAAAAGCATTTCCCTGTCTTCATGTTGTTTATCTCATTATTAATTACCTGCTAACTAAAAACAAAATAACTAGAAAAATTCTAGCAACAAATGTTTTCATCAGAGAAGTCTTTTCGTTAAGGCAGTTCTTCCTGTCCTTACAATATCAAAGTGTTTTCCCACCCCAAAGGGATTGATTAGTTTTTAAAATTTCTGTAGACATCAGGGACAAAGTGTAATACTTTGTATGAAACATCATAGTGGACAAAGGCAACTTTTCTGGCCATCTGGTTTTTAGAGACAAACACTTTGGAGTCCTACAGACCCAGCCTTAAATGCTCAATAGTCTCTCCTTGGCCTAGGCTTGAATCTTCAGTCATCTTTTCTATGTGATCTTGGACAGGTAACTTCATCTCTCTAAGCCTCAATTTCTCCACCTGCAAAATAGAGATACGGAAACCTCCACAAAGATCTGTTGTGAGGGAAAAAGAAAGTGATAGTGTGTAAAGAGCTTACATGACAGAGAGCCTGGCACACAGTAAGATTCAAACCTTAGAAGCTTTTTTTTTTTTTGCGGTACGCAGGCCTCTCACTGTTGTGGCCTCTCTCGTTGCGGAGCACAGGCTCCAGATGCACAGGCTCAGCGGCCATAGCCCATGGGCCCAGCCGCTCCGCGACACGTGGGATCTTCCCGGACCGGGGCACGAACCTGTGTCCCCTTCATCGCAGGAGGACTCTCAACCACTGTGCCACCAGGGAAGCCCTGTTTTTTTAAGTTATTGTGCTGTCTGTTTGCTTTTGTGACTATTAGCATTTGACAGTCTGCTTACTGCATTGCTAAATGTTGTCAAAATAGAGTAGCCCCTGAGAGATGGCTGAGGCCTCACAGATTAGATAGAATCATGGAAGTGTTGGGTGTTGCTGACTCTCATTTGGACTTGAGGATACTGCATTCAGCCCTTGTATGGCTTTAGCAGCAATGGCAAAAAAATAAGCTCAATTTCATTCTTTGCTACCCAAAATCCTTGATTTTGGCTTTTTGAATGAAAATAGATTTTATGCTTGAGGATATAACAAACTTGGAGCTGCTGAGGGAGACTGCACCTGGCTTCTCTGGGTGTCCTGGTGAAAACCGAGGGCACTTTGCCTTTCATTATATTTTTAATAATACTTAGCGAGTAGCAGAATTAAACTTGCAAGTCATTCTAATGACTGCTTTTCTTAATGGAGATGAGCCTCTTTATCTCTTACTGGTTAATACCTTGTGGTTCTAAATTAGGATGCTTGATGTGATTGTATTCCTCCCAAACATTAAGAACTCATTTTACAATGGAGAGGCTCGTAATGCAAACAGTCAGGGGAGCAAGGTGTTCTAGGCTTTTGATGGCCTTAGGTTAAGGGACAGAACGAGCTGATTGGGATATGGCTGGAATGTGCTTTGTAGTGTGGGGAGAGGAGGGGAGGGAACTGTCATTTATTTACTGAGTACTAGAAGCTTTGTATACATAATTTCATTTCATCCTCTCAGTGCATCTTTAAGGCAGGTATTATCATGCCCAGTTTAGACTCAGAGAGATGATTTGTCCAGGATTACACAGTGAATGGAAAGCAATATTAGAAGGAGAAGAAAATACCAGTTCTGGTTATACAGTGTATTCTGTGAAAATCCAGTAAGATATATATTTAGAATTCATGCACTTTTCTGTGTATATGCTATACTTCAATAAAAGTTACTTATCAAAGCAAATAGGTCTGCCTGGCTCAAAGTCTATGCCCTTCTCTCTCTATTGTGCTGCCTCCTAAGAAGCATATGATGGATGGAACTCCACGGAATTTCCTCCGTCAGTCACAGCTGGTTGTAGCCAGTAATAGTGCTACTCCTATTAACCAGACCTGGCTTTGAAAGACTTGGGTATTTCCAAGGAAAGATACACTCAGTGGAGTGCAGTTTCCAAAAACTGAGGGTGTATATTTGCATATGAAGAGAATTCTGAAATGTTGTTCTGAAAATGCATTGAGCTTGTTGCAGAGTTGTTCATAATCATGAAAAATCAAGGAGAAAAAACACTGAAATACCCATCAAAGAAGAATTTAAGTAAATACGGTTTATAAAACTGCTTATTTTGAATGATTCATATGTTGTGGAGTGAAAAATGGTTATGGAACCACATATATAGTAGGATCATATTTTTGTAATTTTTTTGTTTATATAACATATGTTTGCATAAATGTCTGGAAAGATATTTGCTAAAATATTAAGAGTAGCATCTCTGCAATTTGTGATATTGGTTGAATTCTACTTTTTTCTATGTCTTTCCATATTGTTTGACATTGTTTTTCTATAATTCTATTAACAGAAATTTTGTTTTAATATTTAATAAAAGAATGCCTTTAAGCAAAGGCAGCATCCTGAATTAAGTATATCCCTTCTCAAGTTGTCTACTGTGAAGGAGGAAATACTCATTTTATCGTATGAGTTCTGACACATTAAAACAATATAATATAACCTCATAGTCAAACCACAAGGGAGCATTCAGGAGTAAAAAGAATCATTTTGTAAGCTCAAACACATTCAGTTACCAAACTGGCCTCTTTAAGCATTTAAGAAAATTATTTTAGGGAAATAGTTTAAAATATTAAAATATTTTAATTATATTCTGTATAAGCAGATGTTCTACATCTCTGTACCGGGTATCATAGCAACCTGAAAACTGGTTGTTTTACTACCCAACTATATTTCTTGTATGGCTCATTTTAAAAAGTTCTCCATCCTCTTTAGATTTTAGTATAGTGATTGAGACATATGATTGCTTTATTTTATTTTGTTTTATTCCATTTTATTTCATTCTAGTGACTTTCTTCCTTAAATCAGGCTAACTAAAGACAGAATTGAAATCATACAGATTACATATTCATGCAAAAACAGTTAATAGAGCAGGATATGGCTTTCTTTTTTTGTCTTTTTCTTGAAGATTTTCAAGGAGCTAGCATAACAGAATCCTGAGTATACTAGTATATGCTATTTCATTACTTGTAGCCTCCAACACAAATTGTGAGCTCTGGCTAAGTTCCTATAATTTCTACCCCTGAACGATTAGCAGTCTCAACAACATTTTTCCCTTTTGGATTAGCAGCTACCCCAATTTGGAATGCTGTCCCCCACATTTATTGAATTTAGCCAGCTCAAGCCAGAAACCAGCTCAAGCCTCTTGGACACAGCAAGGTCTCTTCTTTGAACACATTAACTATGAAAATGGACAATGTGGTCTGACAAAATTCTCCTTCTGTTGTGAATTGATATGTATGAACAGACTTAGAATGTGTAAAAAGAAAACCAAAGGTTTGTATTTAAGAAATCTCATTTATTAAAAAGAATGTATGAAATTTGTATGGAAACAAAAAAGACCCCGAATAGCCAAAGCAATCTTGAGAAATAAAAACAGAGCTGGAGGAATCAGGCTCCTGGTCTTCAGAATTTTAAAAAGTAAAAATAGAACTACCATACGATCCAGCGATCCCACCACTGGGCATATACCCTGAGAAAACCATAATTCAAAAAGAGTCATGTACCACAATGTTCATTGCAGCTCTATTTACAATAGCCAGGACATGGAAGCAACCTAAGTGTCCATCGACAGATGAATGGATAAAGAAGATGTAGCACATATATACAATGGAATATTACTCATAAAAAGAAATGAAATTGAGTTATTTGTAGTGAGGTGGATGGACCTAGAGTCTGTCATACAGAGTGAAGTAAGTCAGAAAGAGAGAAACAAATACTGTGTGCTATCACATATATATGGAATCTAAAAAAAAAAAAATGGTTTTGAAGAACCTAGGGGCAGGACAGGAATAAAGACTCAGACTTAGAGAATGGACTTGAGGACATGGGGAGGGGGAAGGGTAAGCTGGGACGAAGTGAGAGAGTGGCATGGACTTATATATACTACCAAATGTAAAATAGCTAGTGGGAAGCAGCCGCATAGCACAGGGAGATCAGCTCAGTGCTTTGTGACCACCTAGAGGGGTGGGATAGGGAAGGTGGGAGGGAGACGCAAGAGTGAGTAGATTTGGGGATATACGTATATGTATAGTTGATTCACTTTGTTATAAAGCAGAAACTAATACACCGTTGTAATGCAATTATACTCCAATAAAGGTGTTAAAAAAAAAAAGTACATGGATTAGTCAGTGAGTTGAAGCTGTTTGTGTGCAAGTCACTACAGATGTTAAATTTAGCATATACATATTAATTCCCAAGATTGGAGACTATAGAATATCATAATATTAAACACACTTCGTTGTAATATTAAACACACTTCCACTCAAATAA
>NW_020174551.1:583481-717132 GCF_003031525.2 Neophocaena asiaeorientalis asiaeorientalis
GAGCTGCAACAGTAGTTATGGATGTGTCAGAGCACTTCAGTTCCACAGTTCACCCTCGTGCTGTCAGTTTGTCCATGGCGATGGCTTATGGGAATGCATGAACACATATACATGCTCTGGAAATCTTGATGGAGTCCATCCTTTCCTCCCTACCCACCCCAAGCTTTCATATAGAACTTTTTGATTAATACATTTGATTATTCATTTTAAGTTATGTTTTGAAATAAATGAAATAGGTTAAATTGATCAGAGAGTTCTGCCTTTGTATTACTATTTGTTTTTTTTTTTTGTTTTTTTTTTGCGGTATGCGGTCCTCTCACTGTTGTGGCCTCTCCCGTTGCGGAGCACAGGCTCCGGACGCACAGGCTCAGCGGCCATGGCTCACGGGCCCAGCCGCTCCGTGGCATGTGGGATCTTCCTGGACCGGGGCACGAACCCGTGTCTCCTGCATCGGCAGGCGGACTCTCAACCACTGCGCCACCAGGGAAGCCCTTACTATTTGTTTTGAAATAACAATGTTGAATTTGTTACAAGGTGAGAGGAAGGGAAGAAAAAAGACCTACAGAAACAAACCCAAAACAACTAAGAAAATGGCAATAGGAACTTACTTATGGATAATTATCTTAAATGTAAGTGGATTAAATGCTCCAACCAAAAAACATAAACTGACAAAAACAAGACCTGTATATATGCTGTCTGTAAGAGACCCACTTGAGACCTAGGGACACATACAGACTGAAAGTGAGGGGATGGAAAAAAGTATTCCATGCAAATGGAGATCAAAAGAAAGCTGGAGTAGCAATAAACATATCAGACAAAATAGACTTTAGAATTTGTTACAAGGTAGTGGTAGATTTCATTTCCTGAGGTGACTTGAAAAATGTCTTTCTCATGTCACCTTCCTTTAAGGTACCATTAAGTGAAATGAACATAAAGAATGTTAATAGGATTGTTTCAGGATTAGTGCCTGATACTGATGTATCTAAAATTGTGGTTAGTAGCAGAAAGCATTTATCAACACTGTTGGGTATAGAAGACCCAGACCCACTTTTGAAAATATATCAGTAGCTGTATGGAACTTTCTACTTTACTTTCTCCATAAGCTACTTTGGATGTAAACGAGTCCCAATTGGAAGTAAGGATTGCAGATTTGACCCAGTAAGTGTAATAATTAGAATTGGTAATGTTCCATTGTGGAACCCTAGTTCCATCTGCTTATGAAAAAAAGATTACGGGTAATTATAATTAGGAATTCAGTGTGCGGCAGTGGATTAGATGTGAAAGGAATGATTGCTTGAAAGCCACTGATAATGGAGGGAGGCAAAAGGAATGTGAAAATTTCATCTGGGACCTGTGAAGCACACTTTGTTAATTAGTGACTCAATCCATTTATATCCTGCAGGTAGAATTTCTATTATTTCTTGAATACTGCAAAATGCTTGGGCTCCAAATAGTGTTTCCCAGTATAATTTGTACTACCCGCACATTAAAAAGAGATGTCACCCATTCCCATCCTCTATAATGACCTCTAACAGTAAAGGATAGTAGAGGTAGCGAGAGGAGCAGCTGTTACTGAAGAGGGGTAAGGGTGAGAAGGGAGCTAAGGGGAATTGGTGAAATATACACTCACTGGTGGATAGTCTGAGTGGGAGACACTGGTTTAGGAATTATCAAACCATTCCTCTCATTCGAATGCATTATTAAGTCAATAGATATGTTGACTCCTAACTTTTTACACTCCATACGTATTGCAGGATACTGAGAGAGATGGCATTTCACCCTTTGTTGCACGACAGTGGTTAGACTTCACTAAATTACAGCTCCTTTCCTCTTCATTTGAGTACATTTAACAGTACTAGTTGTACATGTAAGTAGTTTATATAAGACTGTTGTGATGAATTCTTTCTTTTTTTCTTTTTCTTTTATTGAGATATAGTTGATGTACAGTACTATGTAAGTTACAGTTGTACAGCATAGTGATTCACAATTTTTAAGGTTTATACTCCGTTTATAGATATTATAAAATATTGGCTTTATTTCCCATGTTGTACAATATATTCTTGTAGCTTATTTATTTTATACATAATAGTTTGTACCTCTTAGTCCCCTACTCCTGTCTTACCCCTCACTTCTTCCCTCTCCTCACTGGTAACCAGTAGTTTGTTCGCTATATCTGTGAGTCTGTTTCCTTTTCTTTTTTCCACATTGGCCACTTTTTAAAAATTGAAGTATAGTTGATTTACAATGTTGTGTTAGTTTCAGGTGTACAGCAAAGTGATTTAGATATATATGTGTTATTTGTGTTCATATATATATATTCTTTTCAGATTCTTTTCCATTATAGGTTATTACAAGATACTGAATATAGTTTCTTGAGCTATACAGTAGGTCCTTGTTGTTTATCTATTTTATATACAGTAGTTTGTATCTGCTAATCCCAAACTCCTAATTTATCCTTCCCCACACCTTTCCCCTTTGGTGACCATAAGTTGGTTTTCTACATCTGTGAGTCTACTTCTGTTTTGTAAATAAGTTCATTTGTATCATTTTTTTTTTTTAGATTTTCCACATATAAGTGATATCATATGGTACTTGTCTTTCTCTTTCTGACTTACTTCACTTACTATGATAATGTCTAGGTCCATCCATTTTGCTGCAGATGGCATTATTTCACTCTTTTTTGTGGCTGAGTAATATTCCATTGTATGTGTGTGTGTGTGTGTGTGTGTGTGTGTATAATTTGCTGCAGATGACATTATTTCACTCTTTTTTGTGGCTGAGTACTATTCCATTGTGTGTGTGTGTGTATGTGTGTATACACACACATACACACACACACACACACATCTTCTTTATCCATTCCTCTGTCAGTGGACAATTAGGTTGCTACCATGTCTTGGCTATTGTAAATAGTGCTGCTATAAACATTGGTGCTGCATGTGTCTTTTTGAATTAGGGTTTTCATCTTTTTTTTTTTTTTTTTTTGTGGTACGTGGGCCTCTCACTGTTGTGGCCTCTCCTGTTGCAGAGCACAGGCTCCGGACGCGCAGGCTCAGCGGCCATGGCGCACGGGCCCAGCAGTTCCGTGGCATGCAGGATCTTCCCGGACCAGGGCACGAACCCACGTCCCCTGCATCGGCAGGTGGACTCTCAACCACTGCGCCACCAAGGAAGCCCTAGGGTTTTCATATTTTTCAGATATATGTGCAGGAGTGGGATTGCTGGGTCATATGGTAACTCTACTTTTAGTTTTTTATGGAACCTCCATACTGTTCTCTATAGTGGCTGTACCAGTTTACATTCCCACCAACAGTGTGGGAGTGTTTCCTTTTCTCCACACCCAGCACTTGTTATTTGTGTTCTTTTTAATGAAAGCATTCTGACAAGTGTGAGGTGATATCTCATTGTGGTTTTAATTTGCATTTCTCCAATGATTAGTGATGTTGAACATCTTTTGACATGCCTTCTCCTTTGTGTGTTTCATGTGTATGTCTTCTTTGTAAAAATGTCTGTTCAGGTCTTCTGCCCATTTTTTAAACTGGGTTGTTTGTTTTTTTGATGTTGAGTTGTATGAGCTGTTTGTATTTGTTGGATATTAATCCCTAATCGGTCATGTTATTTGCAAATATTTTCTCCCATTTAGTAGGTTGTCTTTTTGTTTAATTGATGGTTTCCTTTGCTGTGCAAAATATTTTAAGTCTAATTAAGTCCCATTTGTTTATTTTTGCTTTTATTTCCTTTGCTTTAGGAGACAGATCCCCCAAAATATTGCTACAATTTATATCAAGGAGTGTTCTGCCTATGTTTTCTTCTAGGAGTTTTATGGTTTCTGGTCTTACAGTTAGGTCTTTAATCCATTTTGAGTTTATTTTTGTATATGGTGTGAGAAAATGTTCTAATTTCATTCTTTTACATGTGGCTGTCCAGTTTTCCCAGCACAACTTATTGAAGAGACTGTCTTTTTTCCATTTTATATTCTTCCCTCCTTTGTCATAGTTTAACTGACCGTAAGTGTGTGGGTTTATTTCTGGGCTGTTTATTCTGTTCCACTGATACATGTGTCTGTTTTTGTGCTGGTACTGTACCGTAGCCTTTTTGATTACTGTAGCTTTGTAGTATAGTCTGAAGTCAGGGCACATGATTCCTCCAGCTCTGTTCTTTTTTATCAAGATTTTTTTGGCTATTGAGGGTCTTTTGTGTTTCCATACAGATTTAAAAATTGTTTGTTCTAGTTCTGTGAAAAATGCCCTTGGTATTTTGATAGGGATTGCATTGAATCTGTAGACTGCCTTGGGTAGTATGGTCATCTTAACAATGTTAGATGAATCCTTTCTTAAAGCAAGAAGTCCTTTATAACACAAATAGAAACGCTTTATTAAGTTCTCTACATTTGAATGGATACTGGGCTTTTCTCAAAGTTGCCTGCAATTCTATGTAATTATTAATCTCTGGGAATCTGGAATTATACTAATTCAAGTTAAGGTATTGAAACAATATGGTTTCAATATACAGATATTCTTAACATGGAACTATCACATAATTATATGTGATGTCTACTTTAAAAAGTGTACAAAGTTGAATATTTTGATTTGGTACAGTGTTATTAAATTTCCTTGACCAGAAAAATCACTTGAGGTGGGGGTGGGATATCACTTGTTAAAATTTTGTGTTCCTGGGACCTACCTCAGACCTACTGAGTCAAATGGGTAGGACCTGGCAATACATTATTTTAATGAGTGGTCTTAAATGATTTTTTATGGTTAGGGTATGGGGAATTGGATAAAGGTAGTCAAAAGGTACAAACTACTAGAAAAAAAAACCAACCCAAATGTCTGAACCCCATCCCAGATTCACTGGGTCTGGAGTGGAGCCTGAAAAATCTGCATTTTTTACAAATTCCCTGGTGATGCTGTTGTTGCTGGTCCAGGCATCACACTTTGGGAACCACTGATGTAGCAGAAAGAATGCAAATTTGAGACCAGATACATCTGGGTTCCAGTCCTGTTTGTTATCTGGGAAGCTTTAGTGTAGTTACTTAGTAACCCTTAGCTTTCTTCTCTTCTTTCTCTATTTTCAGGTTTCTTGTGTGTACTTAAATAAGTTTTTGCATACATTATGCATATATATGTATATGTATTGTGCTTGCAAAGTTCAGTATAAGCTACCTTGGTTAAATATGGACTACAGATGGATACTGAGAAGGAGAAGACAGAAATGAGAGGAAGAGAGGAGGCTGAAAAGGGGGTGAGGGGGTGGTGAACAGTCAGCAAAGTAATAACTGGGCTGTAATAACCACATCTTAGTAAAACAACATAATCTGAGTTCAACTCAGAGTGAATATACAGAGTGAATCTAGTAAAAGTCAAGCTAACTGTTAACTGTGTGAGAAGAGAAAGGTCACTTGACTGTATGAGTTTGATAACATTGATAATCCTGAATGCTTTGTCTGAATAATTACTGTCAAGATTCTGTCAGTTTAGATACTGAAGAGAAGAAATTAATATTGAAATGGAGAAACCAGTCATCTGAGAGCTGTTTCCCATGTCAGTTGGGGATAAAATCATTGCTACCTGCTCTCCTTACACACATGACTAATGTGATATTTGTAAATTTAGTTGAGTTCTAAGAAAGAAATATAGTCATCACATTCAGGGATCAAACACCATTATTTAAACATGAATACTTTGTTCCATAGTTTCTCATAAAGTCAAACATTGAAGAAGTATTTTTTCTCATTATATGAGAAGGAAAAGCCAATTTGAGTACAAAGATCCAATGCTCATGTAGAAGCCATATATTATATGGAGATTGTATTCTCATGGAATTGAACTCCTGGAGTAGCTGTCAAGAGAAAGGGCCCAGGAGTCAGATGCCTGGTTCAAATCTTGCTTATACCTCTTAGGCAGGGCCCTTAGCACAATGCTTGCACTGTAGTAGATGCTCAATAAGCTAATAATAATAATAATCATAGCACACAGCCATGGAATTTCTACAAGCTTTTATTCAATATTTATCGAGTGCCTACAAGGTACCAGGCATGGTCCTAGGTACTGGGGACATCTACTCTCAGGGAGCTCTGGAAGGTAGGCAATAAACTTGAGAATGAGGAAGTTACTATAATAATACTAGATGCTAAAGATGGAGCAATGATCAAAACAAAAACAAAATTCTTATCTTTGTGAACTTCCTTTACAGTACCTTATATTTAATTTTGTTCACATTATTCTGGCTCATTACAGCTAGCTTATAATTTAGATTTCCTGGCTAGAGTTTTCTGCTTTAACCAGAAAACTGAGTTCCTTAATTCGATGATTTAGAGGTTAGTTTGCAACTTAAAAAAATTGTCCATTTTAATCCTCTTTTAGGCATTAATAGATTTTGTCCATATTACCAGTGCAAATAACTGTGAACTTTCTATGTGTTTGCTCTCTATTTGATGACTTAGCCACAATTTAAGACTTAGCCACAATTAAAATATTGTAACTATAATTTTAAAATGTAGGTTTACTTTACATCTTAGGAATTCCATTATTTATAATCTAGTAATTTCCATTTTCTTGAGGACAGATTTGACTACAAAATCTAGGAAGCTATTGATTCCTGCCAACCTCATCATTTTCCTAGTCTTATGTTTGAAAATTTAAGCAAAATTTGTTTCCTGAGCCGAAAGGAGAGTACTATCCTAGTCTTGACAAAATATACCAAAATTATATTAATTATTATTGGTGACTCATTTAAGACTGTACTTTCTTCTGTAAGATAGCAACTAATTTGAAGCAAAGACTGAATGAAAGTCTTTATTGCTTTGCAGACCAAAGAACACCCATTTGTCCTCAGGCATGTGAATTGTTGGAACAAAATATTGCAGGGGACTGTCTGGTATGGGGAAAATTATGGAGGCAGAATCATTAACGGGCTGGGCAGATTTCTTTCTGGCCCAGAGACCAACACCAGTTTCTCTATGACACACAGAAGACACTGAAACGTTGTTTCTCCTCTAGTCTACCCACCTGGAGGATATTTGGCATGATCAGTAGCATACTTCAGATGGTTAGATTTGCCTATGGATGTGAATTAACAGAGCTCCACAGAAGCCCCCCACATCAGGGGTCAAAACAGCATAGTGATAGCAAGAAAACACAAGACTAGAAACTAGAAATGCAACATAGAAGACCGGAGGGAGGCAGCAAAGATTTCTTCTTTGAGAATGCAGATGCACACGCACATATTATGTACACCCTGCACTGTGGAAATAGTGGAATGCTCAAAATCCTCTAAGATTAGAACAGAGAGAAGCACTCTCCCATCATTTGAAGTAATGAGGAACAATTTTTAGGACGTAAGACTAGTATAGAGAGAAATTTTGCATCTTCTGTGGTAGTCCTCTCTGGATTGGTTTAGGTATCACCTTGCCAGAAAACCTTTACAGGAAACTTCTTCAGAAAACTTCTTTCTTCAGTTTAGAAAATGACTTTAGTCCGAGCATACTCTCAACCCAGGATTGGTAAGACTAATCACTTTTCCAGTCCACATGAATAAGAAAGTCAGAAAAAGCTATTTCAAATCTTGATAATCCTTTTCTTACAGAATTCTCTCCAATAATTGCTTGATAAATGTCAATTCAGTGAAATGACTTTTATGTTTAGAATCTTGGTAAAAAAATTTTTTTCCATATTCTTCAAATTGGTTTTTTTAAAAAAAACTTCTCCAAATATATGGCTTGTGAATGACTCATTATCTTGTCACCCTGTTTGTGTTTCCTTTGTCATTCATAAAAGGGTTGTATTGTTTGGCTTTATGCAAGGATGCTGATTGAGCACCTGTGAATGTTTGCTTTATTGGCATTGAGAGAGAAGAGAGAAAATTATTTGTTTCACTGACAATGAATTATTGCATCTGTTTGTGGCTGTTAAATTATTTAATAGAATTTATAGGGCCTGTTTTCTCTTGGTTAAACTGCAGGCAAATATCTGTCTCTGACTCATCTTGGATACAAATGTAGAAGAAAGCCATCCTCTTAATTCATCTTTTTCCAGTTTAGATGTTGTTAAGACACTGAGTGATCTTATGTTACATCCTTTTTACACTTAAGTTGAATGTCTTTATATTTTATTTTATTTTTAAAAATTTTATTTATTTATGACTGTGTTGGGTCTTCATTGCTGCGCGTGAGCTTTCTCTAGCTGCGGTGAGCGGGGGCTACTCTCATTGCAGTGTCTTCTCTTGTTGCGGAGCACGGGCTCTAGTAGTGCGAGGGCTTCAGTAGTTGTGGCTCATGGGCTCTAGAGCACAGGCTCAGTAGTTGTGGCACACGGTCTTAGTTGCTCTGCGGCATGTGAGATCTTCCCGGACCAGGGCTCAAACCTGTGTTCCCTGCACTGGCAGGCGGATTCTTAATCATTGCGCCATCAGGGAAGCCCCTGAATGTCTTTAATTTAAACTTTAGACAAGGTAAAGACTGTTACACAATAAAATCAAAAGGAATGTACAATTATTTCCCATATACCCCTTGCTCCCATACATGTATAGCCTCCTCCATTACCAACATCCCTCACCAGAGTCGTATATATGTCACAATCTATAAACCTACATCGACACATCATTATCACTCAAAGTCCAGAGTTTAAAGTCCAGAATTTACCTTAGGGTTCACTCTTGGTGTTATACATTCTATGGGTTTGGACAAATGTATAATGACATGTATACACTGTTATAGTATCATACAGAGTATTTTCACTTCCCTAAACATCTTCTGTGCTCTGTCTATTCATCCCTCCCCCAACCCCAACCCCTGAGAACCACTGATCTTTTTACTGTCTTCATAATTTGCCTTTTCCAGAATGTCATATAGTTGGAATCATACAGTATGGAGTGTTTTCACATTGACTTCTTTCACTTAGTAATATGCATTTCAGGTTCCTCCATGTCTTTTCATGGCCTAATAGCTCATTTCTTTTTAGCACTGAATAATATTCCATTGTCTGGATGTATCATAGTTTATTTATCTATTCACCTACTGAAGGATATCTTGGTTGCTTCCAAACTTGGGCAACTATGAATAAAGCTAATGTAAACATTCATGTGTAGGTTTTTGTTCAGATATAAGTTTTCAGCTCCTTTGGATAAATGCCAAGGAGTGCGATTGCTGGATCATATGGTAAGATTATGCTTAGCTTTTTAAGAAACCACCAAACTGTCTTCCAAAGTAGTTGTACCATTTTGCATTCTGCCAGCAATGAGTGAGTTCCTGTTGCTCCACATCCTTGTCAGCATTTGGTGTTGTCAGTATTCTGCACTTTGGCCATTCTAATTGGTGTGTTGTGCTATCTCATTGCTGTTTTAATTTGCATTTTCCTGGTGATATATAATGTGAAACATCTTACTTTTCGTCTGTATATCTTCTTTGATGAGATGTCTGTGAAGGTCTTTGGTCCATTTTTTAATAGGGTTGTTTGTTTTCTTATTGTTGACTTTGAAGTGTTCTTTGTGTATTTTGGATAATAGCCCTATTTCAAATGTGTCTTTTGCAAATATTTTCTCCCACTCTTTAGCTTGCTTCTCATTATCTTATATTACTTTTTTAAAAAAAAAAACTTGTTTATCACATAATAGTAGTGATTATATCAAATTGCTAATTACATTAAATATCAAAGTGCTAGGTATTATGACTGAAAATTTCAAAGAATTTCATTTATCTAGGGGAAATCCTAAGGTTACTGATTTCACCACAAATTCATGACAACTAGAAGCCAAATCGAACCTCAACAATGCCTGACAATCAGTTTTCTAGGAAGTTATTCTCTGACTTGCCACAGGGATTAAAATTACCCAAATCATATACTCATATTCTCTCAAGCAGAGAGGGATATTGGCTCAGATCCTGATGTCTGGGAGTATCTAGCTGAATCCAGAGCAAGAAAAAGTTATCAAGAGCCTTTTTTCTTTCTACCTTTTAGTTCTGTGTTCCTCAGGTTTTCTTCCCAGGAGAGAAAAAGTTGGGTGCCAGCAGTCCAGACTTACATCCCCCCATGTTAGAAGCCCTAGAGGAAAAAGTGTGCTTCTTTCCCTGGGGCTTCTTTTTTCCCAGTGGTTTCATCAAAAGTTCTGCGATGGATTGAAACAATGATTAATGCAAGAGTGGTGAATGCTTCAGCAGACCTGGGCAAAACCACCCCCAGGATCTAGGTTGAAGGGGAAGGGAATGGAGCATCAGTTCCATCTCTAGACCATAGACTGTGAGTGGGGAAAGGTAATTCCCTGAGGAATAGGAGGGTGAATGGAGGATGAGCCAGCAAAAACAACCCAAGACTGTTTCCGCTCTTGTCAGACCTCTGATTTTCCTTACCTCCTTCTCTATCCTCAACAAATGACTTTGCCTTATCCTTTAGAGATAAAATAGAGGCACCAGGTGGGACTTCCCTTATTTTACTACACTTATCCCTCTCATCTAATATTTCTGCACTCATCCTCTTTTTCTTTCCTGCTATAATTTCTATTATTCAAGCTATTTTCTCCACATGAGCCCTGGATCTCTTTCTATCCCTCTTCTCAGTTATCCTCCCCACACCCCATTGTCCTTATCTTCAATTGCTGTCTCTTTCTTTCCCCTTGGTACAATAGCAAAAACAAATTTAAAGCCTCTTTGATTCATATCTCTCTCCAGCCGTTGCTCTTTCTCTCACCTCCCTTCCTCAGCCAAACTTTTGTGTTCTCTACACATTAATTCTTCAATCTACTGCTTTCTATTCTCTATATCCTCTGCTTCACCACTCCGCTGACACTGCGTATTCTGAGACCACCGATAGCATTCGTGTTATCAAATCTAGTGGACATCTCTTTTCTTTTTTTAAATGCTTATTTATTTATTTATGGCTGTGTTGGTTCTTCGTTGCTGCACGTGGGCTTTCTCTAGTTGCAGTGAGTGGGGGATACTCTTCGTTGCGGTGTGCAGGCTTCTCATTGTGGTGGCTTCCCTTGCTGCAGAGCATGGGCCCTAGGCGTGCGGGTTTCAGTAGTTGTGGCACACGGGCTCTAGAGCACAGGCTCAGTAGTTGTGGTGCACGGGCTTAGTGGCTCCGCGGCATGCGGGGTCTTCCTGGACCAGGGCTCAAACCCGTGTCCCCTGCATTAGCAGGCGGATTCTTAACCACTGCGCCACCAGGGAAGTCCCTGGACATCTCTTTTCATCTTACTAGACTTCTTACTAGCATTCACCACAGCTGACCACCCCTTCCTTCTTGCAATATTCTATTTTCTTGGCTGTCATGACAACATACTCTTCTGGCTTCCTCCTACTGCTTTGGCTTTCATTATCCATCTCCTTTGTAACTGATCTCAAAATATACTTTCCCAAAGGTCAGTGCTAGATATGCTTCTCTTTTTATTTTGCCTTTTTCCCTTAAGTTATTTCATCCAGTTCTATGGCTTCAGATACCACAACTAACTTGACAGTTCCCCATTCCCAAATTTATGCTGAAACCACATCTCTATACTGAGGTCTGGTTCTCTTTTTGCAACTGCATTCTCAACACCTCCAGAACCACTCACAAATCTGCTCTTTTTTTTATTTCTACAAATGGCTCCTCCAATCCCTCTACTGCTCAAACCAGAGATCTGGGGGTCATTTGTGGTAGTCTCTTCTTCCTTTCCCCATTTCCCATTTCAGTTCCAGTAAGTCCTCAAAAAACCCACTTCTCTCTTATTCCCATCCCATTTAGTATACTTGGATCTCCTGCAATCACCATCTAAGGGATTGATCCCTTAATCGTTCTGTATCCCCAGATTCGTTATCCAGCAGCTAGAGGTATTTTCAATGTACGAACTTTCACCTTTCTGCCTTAAAATCTCAATGGAATAAACTCCAGATTTTTTCAGAAATGGCTTTCACAGCCTCATCTGGTTTGCCTTCTACCTACCCCTCCAGCTTCATTTTCTTTCCCCCTCTTCTCTCATTTGCTACACTGGTCTGCATTACTGTAGTTACCTCAAGATCTTCCCATGTTATTTCTTCTGCATAGAATATTCTTCCCACTCTATTTGCCTGGCAATTTCCCTAGTTTAAATGCCAGTTCCTCAGGGGACTTGTAGGTACCCACTCCAATCTAAGTTAGCCCCTGTACCTAAAATACGTTCTTTCAGAGCATTCCTTATAATTTTTAATAATATGTTTATAAGATTATTCTTTAACATATCTTTCTACTACAAGTGACATTATGATACACCTATTACCAACCTGAGTGCCTACCTACTCACCTGGATGAGTGCCTGCACTAAATTGGGGCTCCATAAATTTATGTTAAAAGAATTTAAAATATTCCAAAATTATCTTCCATACTGTATCCTCTTTTTGTGGTCTTTCTTCTTGAGGGGCATTTTTGCCAAGTAAAATGGCACAGTTGGGAGGAGATAACTAGTAAAGTGACAGTCCCTTTTATTCAATATTGGGTGAGAGAAAATAGCTAGAGTTGTAAAACTTGCATTCCTTACCATGGTGAAGGGGTGAGAAAATACGCAGAAAAGTAGAGCAGTAAAATGCAGAGGTAATGCGAGCTTACAGAAAAAAATTCAATCAGGAATAGGACTATCTGGTTTGGAGTTCAACTCTGCCACTGATTTACATGTTTTTGGCAAGTAATTCAGTCCTTTTGTATCTTGGATTTTCTCACCTTTAAAATGTTGTGGCGATTTCATGAGAAAACAAATGTGGAAGCCCTTTGCAAAGTATAAAACGTCTTAAAAATGTGAGATGCTCTCCTTATTTTGATTTTCATTTATGAGTATAAACTGATTTTACTTGGAGGTGGTTAAACGAATAATGAATTTAGTTAATCTCAGAGTAAGACTAGCTGTCACTCTCTTTCAGTTTATAAAATTACTATTAAGAAACCACCTAGTGATGATAATATGAAAGTAAATGTAGTGAATTCATTATGGATCTACTTTTTAATTCTTTAGAGGCTTTCGTGATAGTACTACTAATTAAATTTAACTATGTTGTGGTGTCAAGTCTCTTTTTCTAAGAGATTAATCAGAGATTAATCTCTAAGCTATTTGTAAATTACTATGCCTTTTCATTATGAAGTGTTTACTAGAAATGCTGCTTTAAGAAAAGGGTTATAGATTATAAATGGTTTCATTAAGTATTTTACTTCTGTCATTCTACCAGTTTTATAGTAATACATGACTTTAATGTTCTTTTACTGACAATAGAAATGAGATCTGAGAGATGAAACATTATTTTGAAACAAGTTTAATTTAACTGACCCAGCATAGCTTGGAAGCCATGCTGCCCATGATCCTTTTATGATTAAGTACTAAAGAAGAATCCGTAATGTGAATATTTTTCTTTTATTTCTTCACCATGGGATTCACACTCCCTGGGATAAAAATATCTTATCCTTTTCAGAGAACATTAGTAGATGTATTAGAAATTTAGCCTCTCAGGGGTGTGCCAGTCAGTTTCATCAACAAATGGGAATTCAAAGCTTTTTAGTAAAACTAATGACTTTATATAATGACAACAAAAACCCCCACACATTTCAAGTTGTGTCTTAAATATCTTTGTGTTCAGACAAATTGATAGCCTAGAGATCAGTATGTGTTAATTTATAGTCCTATAAAAGGCTATGATGTTCATCCCATTTTTAAAACTGCTAAGATGAGCAAGTCTATCTCAAATTTCGTAAGGTTTTGTAAACTTCTCTCAGTGCCAAGAAAGCAAGCCACCTGGCACTTTTTTAAAACAGTGAGCCAGTGCTTAGGAATATGAACTGTAATTGACTGTTAGTATCTCAACTGAATTTGGCTCAGATTTACAAGGGATATGAGAGCATTTTTATTCTCGTTACACTGCTTATTGTTTCTTATGATTATATTCTCATACTGCAGATTATATTCTCATGAGGCAACCATCCTGGTGGTAATTGAGCAGATTTAGTGTATTTTAACTTATTGACAACCATTATTTTTTCCTGAAAGTGTAAAAATGATTCAGAAAAATATTGGCTATTTTAAGCATTAGTTAAATTTATTAGTTAAATTTCATTAGTTAAATTTCCTAAGATTCACAAGTTAAATGTAGAGAGTTAAGTATATTTGGTAGAAGAGTGTTCTAAGTGGCAAAGATGGACAAAAACCACTTTGTGAATTGGGATTAGTTGAGTTTAGATAAGAAACCTCTGTTAAGGAAGGGACTCCATAGCTATAATTAAAGCAATAAAGAAATGTGGATTAGGAGACAATGAAAGACACTTTTTGGGCACTACAATATGTTTTCCAAAGAAAGACTTGAGAGTGTGTTGAGGACAGAATACAAAGGCAAATTTGGGATCCATATCTGGACATGAAAATAGAGGATTAGGCCAAGGCTACCAGAGAAGAACTTTTAAGGCTACACTTTTTATTTAATGAAAACTGTTGAAATTTTGATAATTAGGATGTGTTCTCTGAAAGATTAGAGTTCTTGTAACCTATATGGAATTCTTACTGAATCCAATTTCTCTGAAGCATATTTAAGTCCTAATTTAATGCAGCAGATTTAAATCTCATTATCAGTGGAGTGCATTTAATTGAAATCAAATTGATTTAAACAACTAGTCAGGAAATCTGAGTTTAATCTCCTTTTCTTCCTCTGGGACCATTCATCTGCTTATATCTATTCTCAAAGCTTAGAGGTAGCAAAAGTTTGATTCAAAAGGAGATATACTATACATTTTCATTTAAATTGATTGTTTAAGTACTCATGAGGTTAATTTTACAGATAAACTACAAAATTGAATTGTGCTTTGGACATTCTTTTCACCAAGCCAATTAAAGTCAATAATTCTAAAGTGTAAGAGTCTAAAATAATTTCCAAATCAAAGACTTATGATATTTAGGGGATATTTTGTCATACTGTAATAGAGATGCATTGACCTGTCCCAAGAATAGTAAATATTTAAAGTTTTGTATTTAACTAAAATAACATTGGTTATTTTAATATTTTAAAATATTATTTTAATAAAATAAGCTAATGTACCTCATGCCTCAAGTAAGTCTTCAAAGATATATATTATCTCTATAAACTGCAACTTTCAGATAACTAATGAGGTAATTATGGAACTAATGCTATGGAAATATCTTTAATATGTTTTCTCATAATATATACTAATATATGTTAAGTTTAAGTAATTTGAGCAAAACAGAGAAAACTAATTTCATAATTCTGCTTCTTTTCCCCTAGAAATAACCACTATTACCAGTTGGAATATATCCTTCCAGATTTGTTATATATAAATGATGAGGTCTCATAATATGTAGTCTTTTATATTATCTATTTTTTAAGGACACGTATACACACACACATACACACACACAGATTATAAGATTTATAAGATTTAAGATTTATAGATCTATGTCATCCATTATAAGAGCTTCATAGAGTCTTTTTGCATGAATGTACCATAATTTATTTTGCCAGTCCTTACTGGGGATAAGTGTTTAGTTTATTAGTTTATTTCTAATTTTTTTAATATTACTGACAGAGTAGCACTGAACTGCCATGTACTTTTTTTTTTTAATGTGGACCATTTTAAAAGTCTTTATTGAATTTGTTACAATATTGCTTTTGTTTTATGTTTTGGTTTTTTGGACGTGAGGCATGTGGGATCTTAGTTCCCCGACCAGGGATCGAACCCATACTGCCTGGCTTGGAAGGCAAAGTCTTAACCACTGGACTGCCAGGGAAGTCCCTGCCATGTACTTATATCTTTGCCCGTTTGTTCAAATATTTCCTTAAGATAAAGTCTCAAAAATGATATTGCTGGATCAAAGTAGACACATCTTTAACATTTTAAAACATATCATCACATTGCCTTCTGAAAAAGTTGTACCATTTTATATTTAACAAAATTCCCATTTCCCCATAACCTCACATTTTTTAACCTTTGATAATTTGATATGCAAAAGTAATAATTTTATTTGTGTGTTTATAGTACCTATAAGTATTTGTGTTTGAGCATCTTTTCATTAATTTTGAAGCGGTTGTATAATTTTGTGAATTTGTCTTTTCCAAAATTAGTTTGCGAACACTTTTTATAAATCAAGAAATATATATCAAATATTTTTCAGTTTGAGATTTTTTTTAAAATTTGGACAAAGTTTTAAGTTTTTATGTGCTCATTTCCATCAGTCTTTTCCTCTATGGCTTGTGGCCTTGATTTATTTGTTAAGAAGAGATCTTCCCCACCCCAAAACTATAGAAATATATGGTTACATTTTTTCTAGTACTTCCATGCTTTATTTCATCTTTAATCCATCTAAAATAATTTTTTGGCCTGGCATGAAACAGAAATCTACTTATATTTTTTGTTCAAATGAATAGTGAATTTTTCAACACTAATAATTGAATAATATATTGTTTCCTTCATTATTTGAAATGCCACTTCCACCCCACCCCTTGAAACAATCCCACCAGGCTTTTCATCAGAATTTTATTGTATTTGTCTACCGCTTAGTGGAGAATTTGAGTTTTACCAATATTATCTTTCCAGCAACTTTTATGTTTTCATTTACTTGATCCTTATTTTTCAACTTTAAATGAAATAAAATTCTATATATAATTTTTGCACATATCTTGTTAAGTTTATTCTTGGCTTGTTTACAATATCTGTTGTTAATTTGAATGTGTTCCTGTCACTTCTGCCCATCCCTGCCATTACATTTAGAAGCAGATTATTGTATAAGACAGCTATTAATTTTTTTACATTAATATTTTATTTTGCCACCATCAGTTTTATTATTTCTAATAATTTTCAGTTGATCATTTTGAATTTTCTAGGTAAATAATTCTCTTCTCTGCAACTAGTCATGATCTTTCACCTTCTTTACAATATTTTATGCTTAATTTCTTATCCTTGCCTTATTGCTTTGGCTTAAGTACCCAGAATTATGTTAAAATATAGAGTAATATAGTAGCCTTTTGTTTCCATTTTTTATTTTAATGAGAATTCTTCTAAATCTTTACCAGTTTGTATGATGTTTCCTTTAGGATTCTGAAATAGGATTTTGATCATGTGAAGGAAGTTATCTTCTTTTCTCAGTTTAGTGAGAGTTTTCTTTGGAATTAATGTTTATTGCCTTTGAGGAATTTATAGGTAGGATCATATTGTTTTTCTCTTTTAATCTATTTATTTATTGAATTACATTGATGGCTTGCTTAATGTTGATACATTCTTATATCCCTGGAATAAACCTGACTTTTTGAAAAATTGATTACTCTTTTAATATATTGCCATATTTTACTTATATTAATAAATAAGATGGATCTATAATTCACTGTTTTGGAGTTTTATGCTTTTCAAAGTGCTTTAGCATGCTTTATTTCCTTTGATCCTTGAGATAGCTGTATGAATTAGGCAGAAATTATTACATTATTCTGATAAATAAGAACAATAGATATAGACCTTTTTGCCTGTCACAAAGTCATACAGGTAGGTGGTGATCGTGACACTAAAATCCATTAGCCCCCAACCCAAATGCTGTGGGGAGAAGAAATTTAATTATTTCAGTAATTTCTATAAGTAAGGTGTTTATGGACTTTGAGTTTTATTATCTCAAATAAAAACAGTCCTTACATACTTTCCTTTTACATTTTTCTAAATTCAGACAATAGATTTGTTTCTGCTTTAACCAGGGAGCCTTCACCCTAAATGAGGCTCTGTGCTGAGAATACACATTCTCTGAGTTCTGCCATCTGTTTATTGTACGTGGACAGATACCGATATTCAGTTAAAGAGAGGTAATACAGTAAGGATTAAAGTGTTAGTTGCTACTAACCCATTCCAGAAGTTATGGATAAAACTTGAAACCTTTAATCAGATTCATCTTGATTTTCAAGTCAAGTTAGCTATTTGAGTCAAAGATTTTACATCTCTATGGTAACAAGTACTGAAGCCACATATTCTATTATTATCATAGGAGAAAAAAAATATTAAGGATGTGTTTTTACATTGCATTGGGTCAGAGAATTGATGTTCTATTTTATATGTGATTCAGGGATCTACCTTATACAAAGTTTAGAGATTGCTCTTAGGGATCTATTACAGAAGAAATATTCAACTGGGAAGCTTAAAATAACTTAAGTATAAATTTTAGAATCTGTAAAACTTAATGCAAATGCAAGAAATGGTCCATTAGTTATGATATACATTTATTTATTAAGTAGTAGACTAGACTTCCCTGAGTGTAGAGAAAAATGGATTTAGACTACAAATGAATTGTATTTTAGGTTTCAATAGAATTATACTTTTATAAAATTGACATTTAATCTTCATGTCCCGAGTCACACACATTTATAAGATGTTTTTATAAAGTAAATTTATTGTTTTGAAATCTCTTGTAAGATTTTTTTCTCTTAATGAGAAACCTAAACATGTTTATTTCTATATAGTACAATGGCACTGATTCTCTCTCTAAGAAATACCACTGATAGTTATATATTTTATATTTACTCCAATTGGAATTTATAAATGATGTATATAGTCTGAAATCTTGTCCCTAACAAATGTTGCACAGAGAATCATGAATTCCTGGAATTTGACCATTTTTCAAATTCTATTTCATTAATTCATCTTTATGCTCTGTAGCAAGGCTGACTATAACCTTATTTCCACTTAAGCTAATATAACTCTGAATGATTTTCTTTTTTAAAATTGAGATTTAATTGACACATAACATGGTATTTGTTTTAGGTGTACAACATAATGATCTGATATATTTATATATTGTGACATAATTACCAGAATAAGTTTAGTTAACATCTATCACCACACATATTTAAAATTTGTTTTTCTTGTGATGAGAACTTTTAAGATCTACTCTCCTAGAAACTTTCAAATTCTACATGATTTTATTTTTATAAATCACATCTGTTTCTGAAACTCAGCTCCAATAACACCCTATGATAACAAATGGTAGAACTCACATAGTGTTGAAACATATTGGGCATTTCCTTTTCAGTTTTAAATATGTTTTATTCAAATCTAGATGACTGGAGAATACGTTTAAATTCCAAGGTGACTGAAATCAATGTAAATAATATGTTGGTGCCTCATATTTGATGGTAAATATTACCATTAAAAATTGAAAAGTCAAAATGAAGCAGAAACTATTCTGTGAACTGGTTATTTAGCACACAAGGGAAAATGCAAACATTTTTCAGGAACATTTTTGACATGAACTATATTTAATAATGTTCCATTCCTATTGATATTTTAATTTTTCAGATAACGTAGTTTAAGTAAATGTGCAACATTAGTTGGAATGAAAACAATTATGCATAGGTTTAAACGCCTCCCTAATCATATATCAATTTCTGATGGATGCCCTAATTAAGTGTTAATTATACAGTTATACCTACGAAATAATTAGGGCATTCTATTTAATCTCTACAACAATACACTGAAAGAGATGCGTTAGCAAGATAGGTATTAAAAGCATACATTGGGACTTCCCTGACGGTCCGGTGGTTAAGACTTCATCTTCCAATATATGGGGTGTGGGTTCGATCCTTGGTCGAGGAGCTGAGATCCCACATGCCTCACCACCAAAAAGCCAAAACATAAAATGGAAGCAATATTGTAACAAATTCAATAAAGACTTTAAAAATGGTCTACATCAAAAAAAAATCTTAAAAAAAATAAAAGCATACATTTACATATTCTTCATTACAGACTTTCTTTTTATAGGGACCATGACATGTTGCCTTCTATAAAGAGCACCTCTGATTAATCCTCACACCAGAAACAACAAAGTAGGCTCTGGCATAAGTTCAGCCAGGATTCCTGAGCCTGCTGTGTAGGGAGTCTTGTGATGAAGGACAGAATCATATCTCAGTCTCCAGGCCCACTTGGTTCTTGGCACCTCTGCTGAGAGTTGCACAGGCTACTGATAAATTTTAAATGTAGTGTTTTTGAGTGTGAGGTGGACATCTGTCTTAGAGGAATAGGATTGATAGCAGCATGTCCTTCTTCAGAAGCCACTGAATAATGGTCAGATGACCTTTATTTGTGTCCACTTCATTTTGTTCATATTGGTGCTGCTAAGACACAGTACTGTTAACATATTCTCCTGGGACTTACAATAAGCAAAACCATGCATTTCATGTAGCAACTGGATTAGTTGAAAACATCATGTTTTTGACTAGAAAAATGGGAGTGTTGATGTACCTTGTACCACTACTGTATACAAAGTAGTGGACTGTGAAGGATGCAAGAGGAGATTGGTGAGATTTAAGTGAGAAACAAGCCTTTCCCAGGAAGGCAGTTGACACTATAAAGGAACATCTATGCTCGTGGACTTGCGGGGAAATAAGAGTTGAAAATAGAAAGTCCATCAGTTAGTGAGGTTTCACAATAAACAGTAGCAGAGTTTGTGCCCTCATTCTGTGGGCAAAACAGAAACGGCAAGAATCAATGGCACAATAGAATGATCGGACGTCTGGAGACACGGGCTTCCAAAGTCAATATCGACCTCCTCACCTATATGGACTTAATTTCTGTACAGGTGAAAAAAATTCCAAACAGGTGAATAGTCTTTGATTTTACCTATGAGCATTGATCTGCAATGAAAGGTCAGAGATTTTTCATTAGGTTTATGATTTTGCCTCTTGAATGAATCACAGGGAGGAAGGTATATAGAAGAAAGTTCAAGCAGTAGTAATTCTTCACCTTTAGTCCACTGTTATTGAACAAACATCATAAATAACATTTAAAATATATAAATCAGGATATAGCGTTCCTAAAATTGTGAGCCAGAAAGGATACTTTGGTATGATTTACTGTTATTGTTACCATTCCTTTGAGTTGGTTTCTTCCCAGTTTTGTTAAAAATTTCAAACCAAAGCCTTTTTAGCCTGTGCTACTCATTATGCTCTAGAGAATAAAGAAGCCTCTTGTTGCAAAATGAAACTGATAGAATGTGCCTCCTTAATCTTGATTTTGCTATTCCAGTTATTTTAGGAGGTATTATAAAAACGTTAACCTATTGAAAATCCAGTACTATTGTGGTTTATAATGTGCTTTGCAGTCTATTAGCAGTTACTATGAGAACCTGGCAACAGGACTTTGGTGTGACTAAACCCACTGATGCCATCTTCTGGGTTCCTGCAGCAAACTCTTACTAGCCACACTGTTAGTGGCAAGGTCTTTCTAGAACATCTGGGAATAATGGAGTCACAGGTAGGGCTATGTAATTTAAGATTTTTCCTCATGGCATAAAATTATAGTGTAGCTCCATATGAAAACCATATTTGTTTTCTTGTTAAGTGACAATAATTTAAAAATTATTTTAACTAAGACCTTTATAGATTTTGAACATTTCAAAGCTTAATTTTTTTCTTGTCCAATTTTAAGTATCTAGATAAATGCCCTAGTGCTAAAGCTGTAACTTAACTGTACTTAATTACTAGTACTCCCTTTTAAATATCACCTCACCAGCTCTTGTGCCCCTTGGTGGTTTTGGTTCTCAAACATCCTCAATGTTATTTAAAGCTGTTTTTATTTATTTAGAAGCATTCATTATATGCTTTGTTTGATTTATTAAATTTGAAGATTTTGTCATTATTCTACTTACAAATTTCATCAGTTATAAAAACCTGTGTGTGATGGAAAGAAAGCATTTATTCCAGGTGCCATTAGTGTTGGGATTAATAATTTTTAAAGCACTAATCACTGGGATGGTATCTAGCACATAGTATGTGTTCAGTTAATCTTTGCATAAGTGAATGCTGTATTTTGAACTAATGCATGGAACATGCATGATGAGAATTATACTTGCAGAAAAACCCTAACTGGGTAGAAACCATACAGCAGAAGAACTTGAGATAACCACTTTTATTTAGAGTAATGTCTTAATGAATTCTAATGAGTGAATGATTGCAGTGAGATGTAGCACAGCAGAAAGCTTCCTCCGTTAAACAAATCAAAGGTACTAAGAACCCAGGCTGAAATAGACTCTTTCTACATTTTATTCCATCTTTGCCTTTAGAAAATCAACAATTTTTGTTTTCAAGTGAGGAGGGTCATTTAAGAGATGTCATTTAAAAGAATGTTTAGAGGGTCTCCGGCTTCCTATAATTCAGTGAATTTCATAACACAGCCATGGTATGTACACAGTGGAGTAGGTTTCCTAAAGGGGATGGCTTTAGTGCATTTTATTAAATGGATCACCTTTTATAAATTAAATGTAATGTTAAATACAGACATAAAACTTAATTTGGCGAGAGATATGTGCGTGAATAACTTCACACATTGCCTTTAATGAATCCTCTTGAATTATAAGATGGTGTAGAGAATGAACACTTACTTTATGGATAAGAAAATTCAGCTTCTTACCAACTAGGCTTAGTGAGAGCCACCAGGGAGAGCCCGTGGTTCACAGAGCTTGGGTCAGGCTTCAGCCACTTCTCAGCAATGCCCATCAGGACCTCCACCCCCACTGTCCCACACAGTGACATCAGGTGGGTCACATGGTGCTCATCATAAGTAAGTGACATCACCTGTTTGTGACTTTGCATTAAGTAATTTGAGTTGACTGTGAGAGAATAACTTTGGAAATTTCAATGTGAAAAAAATGGTGTAATTCTACAGTTGCAACCTTCCCTTACTTGAAACTTGAAGGCAACAGATGTAGTGACGATACCACCATCCCCAACTCCTGGAGTTTTGTGGGAAGAGTTAGGCCTTGTGTCGGGGGCTGGGTGTTTTCCAGAGTGCCTAACTGCCAGGCACGGTTGTGGATTTGGGCACAGATGCATTGGACACGATACTTTAAATATAGGTATATATGACACACATTATGCACATCTAATGGATACATTAGACTTGGATTCCATTCCTTGAGCTATCACCAATATAAGTCAATAAAGCCAGCATTGTGAGGGTAGCCTTCTCTTGGCTTATCACTCTCAGTCTCTGCCTGTTGTTTCCTTCTCATCTGGGGCCTCTCTACCCCTCACTTATTATACTGTAGTTATCTTGACCTTCTTTCCCACCAAAGGACTTTTGTACCTGCTCTTCCGCTTTCCTGGAACCCTTTGCTCTCAACTCTTTTCAGGCTGCAGTTTGGCTCTCACCCCTGTCACCATCCTCACCATTTTGAAGGCAACATAAGACATTCTCTTATTAAAGTTACCAGTAAATAGCTTGATGACTGAATCCAATAAGCCACTTTAACATCTTATTTTCTAACACTTGCTCCTTCAAATCTGTTCCTTGGTTCCTGTGAGATTCACGCCCCTGGTTCTCTTACCCCTTAGCCTTTTTTTCCCTTTAGGTCTTCTCCTCTGCCCAGCCTCTTCACCTAGGTGGCCCATACTCATCTATAATCCACCATAACCCGAAGTAAACCTACTTCATTTTCAACTTTACCTCTCCTTGTATTTTCTCTCTTTTAGCAATATTTCCATTCACATCTCATTCAAACCAGAAACCTAGGAGTCATCCTAGACTGAATCAAGAACTTCTGATCTTACCTCCAATTTCTTGATACTTCACACTGCTCACCCTTCCTTTTATTAGCTATTTACCTCGGGCCATCACCATCTCTTTCCTTTGATGCTGCTTACCTACTGCACCATCTTCAGTTTTGTCCATATCACATCCTTCTAGTGCGCATCCAAAGTGATCTATTTAAGATAAAAGTCAGACTTTATCAGTTTCTTCAAAACTCTTAAATGTGCTAGTTCTTAGCATGAAGTAGGTACCTATCATTGTTTGTTGAATGAATGAATGAAGAATGGAGACCAAAGGCCTCTCAGCATCCACTGTTGGGGCTCATTTGGGTCCTAAATTATATTGTCTACAATCCTTTGAAGGTTTCATGTATCAACTAAACCTTTTCTGAATTTTGCTTGGAAGTTCATAAAACCAGAATGAATATTATTAGTGTAGAGTTATAGTTCATAGGTTGTCTATAAGAAAAAGATAGGCTCCTTATGGTGAAAATAAGATTTATGTGCTATATTTTTGCTTGCCTTTTAGTTATAGTCTATTAAATTTTTATGTGGAGACATTCTTAAGAGAACTATTCAAAAATAAATGTTCCCCCCCCTCTTTTACTAAAGAAGAAAAGCAAATGTCACTTTAGTGTATCTGCATTTCTGTAGCTGGATTTCTGTATTATGAAATAAGTTTCTTTCTTTTTTTTTTTTTTTTTTTTTAATTTTTTTTTTTTTTTTTTTTTTTTTTTGTGCACCCTTCACTGTTGTGGCCTCTCCCGTTGCGGAGCACAGATTCTAATCACAGTTTTACACCTGGTGTTTTGATTGCCATTCTTAAAGTTTTTGTAAATTTGTTCTGTTTTAACAAAGAATCGTCATTCAGTTAATAACAACTTACCAAAAAAAAAAAAAACAAAAAAAAAAAAACCATGGAAGGAATACATTACATTACAATTAGATGTTTAAACATGCTTGTCAGGTCAGAGGTAGGGAAACCTGGGTATGTTTCCTTTACTCGTAAGGTTTTGTACAGTGCTTCAATATGTTCTTTTTTTTGTGGTAAAATAGGCATAACATAAAGTTTACCATTTTAACCATTTTTAAGTGCATAGTTCTATGGCATTGGGTACATTCACATTTTTGTGCTGCTTTAGTACACTTTTTTTGAAATTATTATATTGAAATAATTCATTATTGAGACTCAAAACTGTGCTTTCATTGAATAAGCAGAGTTCTCTCTGGGGCTTATGAGTGTGTTCTGATGAAAAATGCTTTTGTTTGCTGAGTTTTGTTAAGAAACTTGCAGCATATCTTATCTTGTTAGGCTCAGAGAGCAAATGCCAATGGGAACTTATGGAAACAGGTTTGTTAATTCGATTTATCTGAACATTTTCCCCCAAATTTAGTTTAATAAAACATGTTTAGGGAGGTATAAAGCCTTTACTCTTGTGTGGGAATCTCATGTGATCATGACTGGTACCCTACTCCTAATAGTGTATAAGCAACAGTATTGTAGAAAATAATGAAAAATTAAAAAAAAACTAGAACAACATTTGACCATTTTCCCCTAATATTTTGAAATTATTCTTAAGATTAGACATCAACCCTTATATCACGAGGTTAGATAGAAATTATCTTTGGTATGCATATATTAGAAACAGTGTTCATAGACAAATCAATGTCTTGTACTGTTTTAATCAAAGACTAAAACATTTGTCTGTTGCTTTGCCATTTTATGAGACTCTTCTTGATTCTGATGATTAAATCCTTCATGTAGAGTATTGATTAATTTAAGAAGACAGTAGATCCAAATGTAAGGTCTTATCTGGAAATGTTCAGAGAACATATAAACACAGTTTGGTTTATTTATTATATAACTTGATTAAATGTGATCCCTTCTTGTGAAATTATAATTTGGAAACTTAAACACAAAACGTCAGGAAATAGAAAAAATTGGGCTCAACGCCTGATGAATTTTCGGACCCCACTAGAATATTAGGCTCAGCTTTAATTTAGGGGATAGAGACATCACAATGTGCTGTTCAGACTTTTTATTTTGTAAGCTGCTCTAAGAAAAAACTTTTTGGGGAGGAGGAATTTGTACTCTAGCCTCTTCTTTTCATTCCAGAGTGAGGAAATTTAGCTTTGAAATAAATGTCAAGTTCTCATACCTTATAATAATCTCCTTATAATAATGACCTTATGGTCATTGGAGTCAGTTCAATCATCTCATGAGCTAGAAACTGGCAAGAGCACACCGGAACTAAAAACAAACTTTGGTTTCTCTTGGAAAGTGCCAGAAGTACCTGTCTTCCTAATATATAGATAACTGCAATGGATTTGCTCTTATTTCATCATCAATTTTTTTTTGGTGTGTTTATCAACAGGAAGATCTATAACCAGTACTTTAATTTTCTTCAGTTGGAGATACCCCCAGTCTGTTTATTAGAATAGTACTCCTTTCCCACCATCAATCTGCTAAGATCATCTTGAGGGAACTACAGAGGGGTGTAGGGCTCAGCAAAGAGGCCTTGGTGGTGAAGAAGCTCAGAAAGAGATTTGGAGTAGCCCGTCGTCCCCGTCCACTCTAACACAGTTTCCATCTCCCCTTCTGCCATCTTTTCAGAGCTAATGCATAGCGTCACCATTGAAAGAACAGACGTAGAGAAACATCAGAGTCCTGAAACTTTTCCGGCATATTTTGAATATAAATAATCTTGGCTCTAGTCAACAGCAAACTATTTGTTCATATGTACTATGGCTCTCTCTCTATATTATATATATAAAGTATATATATTTGCTCATTTGGGGGCTTGTAATAACTTTGGATTTTGTCCTTTGTGAGACGACAACCTAAAGATTGTTATCTTTTCCACTGGTTCCAAGTTTTAAAGCATTTTAGGTTAAGTTTTATAATCATGTAAAAGTTGCATGTCAAGGCAAGAAATAAGCATTACAAGGCAGGTGGATTCTTTTGTAGCGTAGATATAAAACACTTATTTCTTAAAGACTTATCTTACTAGGAGAGAAAGTCTTGATATGAGGCAATATCACCACAAAGAAGAGAGGCTTATAAGAGAAAGCTATTCTGACAGCAGTAGTTTTGCTCTCAAAAAATAGTGGCTGAAGTCAAGATTGGCACTTAGACCATGGAGAAGGATGGTATAATACCATGCATAGGGTAGAGGAAATATATACATGCATTCAGAGGAGCACTGATTTCCCATTTAAGCTTTGTTAGAAACTATTAGAGGTTTTATAATTCTGTTGACAATCATCTTATTTGGAATATGATCTGCTTATATAAAAATAATATTTAATGTGAAAGCTCTCAATACTTAAAAGTCTAGTGAAATAGTAGCTTTAAAAGCTGAGTCACAGTCTAATTTACCATCACAATTCACAGTTTCCTTCAGTATTTTACTTGTTAGATTAATCCCATCTCAGCAATACCTTTAGGTTCTTACCTTGATGATGTGGAAAAATACACACAAACATCTGATATTTCTGAGCATGTGGGCTGTGACAAATTTAAATGTGTTCCAATAGTGCATCTGCATATAAACAGCTGAAGATTTATGGTTGTTCTTTAACTTAAAGATGAGGAAATTGACCACTGTGGGATAATTAAAAATAACAACTCTCTGGGAAAGCAGGAGCTAAGTTCTTAAATGCCAGGGCACCAAGAGACAATATCCTCTAATCTAAATTGAGTAATTTATATCTTTGTCACTTGAAGATCAGACATATATTTGAGTTAATGAATCACCCCACCTACATCCCATAACTAAAGCAAATTTTGTTTCTTTTTCACAGGCAAGGTTTTAGTCAATTGAATAATAAATCATCCTGCCTTTTTCTGAATCATAAGATAGGGAGACTCTTACAGGCAAGACCACAATTAAATGATACCCTAGAAGAGAGATTCTAACCTGTTTTAAAAGAATGCCTGAAGGAAACAGCCTAGATTACTTTGGCTACACTTTTCAGTGTTTAAAATAGTAATATCATATGGCTGTTTTTAAACATTTTCAGTTTTTCGCTGAAGATCTGTCTTAAATGCTCATAGGTCAGGAATGAATCAACTTCTGGATAACTCCAATATCCTGGTCAGTGCCTACTGAAAGTCCTACAGAGACCAGGTGTATGATGAAATGTTCCTCTCCCTTCAAAAAGATTAACCTTACAAAGAATATTCATGAACATTTTCCCTTTTGCGTCTCACAGTAATGCTCTATTATATAAAATGATTATTAGTTCCTACTTAAAAGCAGAAATTAAGATTCAGAGAGGCTAAGTAACTTACCCAAGGTCACTAGTGAGTGGAGTAATGCCAACTGGAGACTAGCTATTTCTACCCTAAGGACCATGCCTTTTGCTCTCTATACCTTGCTCCCTCTTTGATATGCTTTATAAAATTGAGCACTTTAAACATGCACTAAGGTACTTTTGGGAAATTTGTTCCTGGGAGAATTATCTGAATTGATAATATGATTGGGAGCATTGTTAATCTGAGTCTATGGTCTGAACAGAAGAAAGTATAAAGAAAAATCCAGTTTTAAGTGGCATTGTTCAGATATTCAGTGCAAATGAATTGGGAGTGAGAGACACAGTGGATGGTCCAGGACTAAGATGAAATACATCGTCTTATGATCATGAGTGTTCAGAGGACTGGACCTGAAATTTAGAAAAGACAATAGGTGAAAAGACCTAGACACACCCAAGACGGAAATAGCCACAAGAAATTCACCTGCTTAAAATACACTAATCTGCGCAGATGAAGTCTGATGCCCTGTTGACACTGTTGTTCAGGGAAGGGCCAAGTGGGCTGAGGAAATCGGGACTCTGTGAGACTAAGATACAAGGACACTTACAGAAATGGGTAAAAGGTAAGATGCAAGTGTTCCCTGTGAAATCTTATGGCAAAAGGCTTTGAGATTTAATTCACATTGGAAGAACCTCAAAAATTAGTGGAGCCATTCATATTTCTGTTTGGTTTTACACAGTGGCTGCTAATAGCATTATACTGAAATGTAGGTGTGAATCTCATAATGTTCATTTATTTTTATTTTTTTATTGAAATGTAGTTGATTTACAATGTTGTCTTAGTTTCTGGTGTACAGAAAAGTGATTCAGATATATATTACATATGTTACTATATATATATTCTTTTTCATAATGATTTATTACAGGAGATTGAATATAGTTCCCTGTGCTATACAGTAGGACCTTGTTGTTTATCTATTTTGTATATGGTAGCTTGTATCTGTTAATCCCAAACTCTTAATTTATCCCTCTCCCATTCCCTTTCCCCTTTGGTAATCATAAGTTTGTTTTCTACATCTGTGAATCTGTTTCTGTTTTGCAAATAGGTTCATTTGTATCATATTTTAGATTCCACATATAAGGCATATCATACGGTATTTGTCTTTCTCTTTCTGACTTACTTCACTTAGTATGATAATCTCTAGGTCCATCCATGTTGCTACAAATGGCATCAATTCATTCTTTTTTATGGCTGAGTAATATTCCATTGTATATATAATCACATCTTCTGTTTATGGACACTTAGGTTGTTACTGTGTCTTGGCTATTGTAAATAGTGCTGCTATGAACATTGGGGTGCATGTATCTTTTCAAATTAGAGTTTTCATCTTTTGCTGGATCCTATGGCAGCTCTATCATAAATGTTCATTTAAATTGTTTACCTGGGTCTGAAAAATTGCTAAGGTGAGAGTCATTTGTCTATTGTTAGCTCTCAATCTGACTTTCAAGTTGCCTTTATTCTTCAAAATAATTTGAGGAGAAATAGTGATTTTTTTTTTTTTAGTTAAGCTGTATTGTAAGCCCTTTTTGATGTAATGCATGTTAAGGTAAAAATCTTTTATTTGAACTAGTTTTAAGTATAAAAATTAAACTGTTGCAAAGTGTAAATGAGGAAAACTTTTTAAAGAAATCCAGCTTTATTTCTTCCATATATCTATAGGGACATGAGCAAGGTTGTCAAAATACCAAGAGGTAGAGGATCTTAGGAAATCTACTTTAATGAACACATAAGAGTGATTTGTAGTTAACTTAATACTTGATTTTATTTCAAAGAACACACAGGCATTGGAAAAATAAGTTTTTTTCCTGAACTTAATAATATCAATTTTCTTGGCAATTTCTCTTTTCCAAAACAGTGAAAAGGTAAAATTTAGGCTAGCTCCTGTCCAAATAATCATAATAGCTGAATGGAGTCTGAGGCACTCATAGAGTGTTATTGAATTTGTCTATTTTCTTAAGGAAATTGACTCATTATTTTCAAATTGCTTTACAGGATCCTGCAAACCAAAAATGTGGTGGAAGAAAGAAAACCGTGTCTTTCAGCAGCATGCCATCAGAAAAGAAAATCAGTAGTGCGAGCGACTGCATCAGCTTCATGCAAGCTGGCTGTGAACTGAAGAAAGTACGGCCAAATTCTCGCATTTACAACCGTTTTTTCACTCTGGACACAGACCTCCAAGCTCTTCGCTGGGAACCTTCCAAGAAAGACCTTGAGAAAGCTAAGCTTGATATTTCTGCCATAAAAGAGATCCGACTGGGGAAGAACACAGAAACATTTAGAAACAATGGCCTCGCTGACCAGATTTGTGAGGACTGTGCCTTTTCCATACTCCACGGGGAAAACTACGAGTCTCTGGACCTAGTTGCCAATTCAGCAGATGTAGCAAACATCTGGGTGTCAGGGTTACGGTATCTGGTTTCTCGAAGTAAGCAACCCCTTGATTTTATGGAGGGCAACCAGAACACACCAAGGTTTATGTGGCTGAAAAAGGTGTTTGAAGCAGCAGATATTGATGGGAATGGGATCATGTTGGAAGACACCTCTGTAGAGTTAATAAAACAACTCAACCCTACCCTGAAGGAATCCAAGATCAGGTTGAAGTTTAAAGAAATCCAGAAGAGCAAAGAAAAGCTAACCACCCGAGTGACCGAAGAGGAGTTCTGTGAAGCTTTTTGTGAACTTTGCACAAGGCCAGAAGTGTATTTCTTACTTGTACAGATATCTAAAAACAAAGAGTATTTGGATGCCAATGATCTCATGCTTTTTTTAGAAGCTGAGCAAGGAGTCACCCATATTACCGAGGACATGTGCTTGGACATCATTCGGAGATATGAGCTTTCTGAAGAGGGACGTCAGAAAGGGTTTCTTGCAATTGATGGCTTTACCCAGTATTTGCTGTCACCAGAATGTGACATTTTTGATCCTGAACAAAAAAAGGTTGCCCAAGATATGACCCAGCCATTATCTCACTATTACATCAACGCCTCTCACAACACCTATCTCATAGAAGACCAGTTCAGGGGGCCGGCTGACATTAACGGGTATGTTAGAGCTTTGAAAATGGGCTGTCGAAGCATTGAACTTGATGTAAATGATGGTTCAGACAATGAACCAATCCTTTGTAATCGAAATAACATGACAACACACCTTTCCTTTCGAAGCGTCATAGAGGTGATAAATAAATTTGCCTTTGTGGCTTCTGAGTACCCACTCATTCTTTGCTTGGGGAATCACTGCTCCCTACCCCAGCAGAAGGTAATGGTTCAACAGATGAAAAAGGTCTTTGGCAGTAAACTCTATACTGAAGCACCTTTGCCGTCAGAATCCTACCTCCCATCACCAGAAAAATTAAAAAGAATGATCATTGTGAAAGGAAAGAAATTGCCTTCTGATCCAGATGTTTTAGAAGGAGAAGTTACAGACGAAGATGAAGAAGCTGAAATGTCTCGAAGGATGTCAGTAGATTACAATGGTGAGCAGAAACAAATCTTGCTGTGTAGGGAGCTCTCTGACTTGGTGTCTATCTGTAAATCTGTTCAGTACAGGGATTTTGAACTATCTATGAAAAGCCAAAACTATTGGGAGATTTGTTCATTTAGTGAAACAGAGGCCAGCCGAATTGCAAATGAATACCCAGAGGATTTTGTAAATTATAATAAGAAGTTCTTATCACGAATCTATCCAAATGCCATGAGAATCGATTCCAGTAACTTGAATCCACAGGACTTTTGGAATTGTGGATGTCAGATTGTGGCAATGAATTTCCAGACTCCGGGTCCAATGATGGACCTTCACACAGGCTGGTTTCTTCAAAATGGAGGATGTGGTTATGTTCTAAGGCCGTCTATCATGCGAGATGAAGTTTCTTACTTCAGTGCAAATACAAAGGGCATTGTACCTGGGGTGTCTCCTCTAGTGCTTCATATTAAGATCATCAGTGGTCAGAACTTCCCAAAGCCCAAGGGAGCTTGTGCCAAAGGGGATGTCATAGATCCCTACGTGTGTATAGAGATACATGGGATTCCAGCCGACTGTTCGGAACAAAGAACTAAAACTGTACAGCAAAACAGTGATAATCCTATTTTTGATGAGACATTTGAGTTTCAAGTGAACCTGCCTGAGCTGGCCATGATCCGTTTTGTGGTTCTCGATGACGACTACATTGGGGATGAATTTATAGGGCAATATACAATACCGTTTGAATGTTTGCAGCCTGGATATCGGCATGTTCCCCTCCGCTCCTTTGTGGGTGACATCATGGAGCACGTGACTCTTTTTGTCCACATAGCAATAACTAATAGAAGTGGAGGAGGAAAGCCACAGAAGCGCAGCCTTTCAGTGAGAATGGGGAAGAAAGTTCGGGAGTATACCATGCTCAGGAATATCGGTCTTAAAACAATAGATGACATCTTTAAGATAGCAGTTCATCCCTTACGAGAAGCCATAGATATGAGAGAAAATATGCAGGTAGGAAAAATCCCATACTGTCCTCCCTTACCCCTGAGTCTTCTGACCCCTCGCTCACCAGTGAACATTGTGTTTTACTAATGATCTGATTCCTCAAAAAATTATCACAGAGGATGTGTAACCCCATGTACTGCTGAATTGCCTGTGATAAGACAGATATTTAAAAAATAATTTATTGGGGTATAGTTGATTTACAATGTTGTGTTAGTTTCTGCTGTACAGCAAAGTGAATCTGTTATACATATACATATATCCACTCTTTTTTAGATTCTTTTCCCATACAGGCCATTACAGAGTATTGAGTCCAGTTCCCTGTGCTATACAGTAGGTCCTTATAAGTTATTTATTTTATATATAGTAGTGTGTATGTGTCAATCCCAATCTTCCAATTTATCCCTCCCCCCGACCCAGTAACCATAAGTTTATTTTCTACATCTGTAACTTTATTTCTGTAAAACAGATATATTTTATGTTTCTAATGGTGAATGCTATGTTAAATCTAGCCTAAACTAAGCCAGCTAATGGAGTATCAATGTAGCAAAATGCTTTATATATCCATTAAATGTTCCTAGTACAAAACTAAATTGATATATGGGAATGTGTATATGAAACAGCGTGAAAAGAACAGAATATAAAATATTATATGTGCATGTAACATACAAAATTTTATATATACAAACACATGCATACTAATTATAAGTATACATGTAAAATATTTGCAGATAAGAACACAGAAGGGTATTTGAAGTCATGTAAAACAAATGTAATGCCTATTAGATGATGTCTTAGTTGTTTGTGTACAACAATAATAAATTGCCCTCCACGAAACAAAGAGGACTAGTGAGCAAACAACATTCAGCACTTGAACTTGTTGCAAACTCTTTAGTCTTCTCTTAGAAATGTGCTTTAATTGAAAGGACATGGATTCTGGATTAAACTCTATCCCTGTGTGATCTTGAGCAAATTATTTCAGATATCTGGCCATCAGTTTTCTCCTCATAAGGTAAGAAAAATAGTAATAATTACATCACAGGATTGTTATGAGAATTAAATGAGAGTATATGTAAACTACCCAGCCTTAGCATGTAGGAATTCAGTGTCAGTTTTCTTGCCTTCATTAATGCTTAATAATCAGAGATGGCTGCAAACTTTTTTCTTCAAGACTATTTAATATGCTTATGCTAGGCTCATGTTACTAAGAAATAATCAAACAGCAAATGCTTGCTTAGTTCCTGCAATGTGCAAGAAGATGTTGTTTGGCAGAAGCAGTAGGAGTCTATGTATGAGAGCAAAACAGGAGAGGAATATTTTTCAATGTACTTTATCTGTTCCTTTAACTAACATTTTTATAGTAACCTTCACCAAAAATCCCTACATTCAAAATAGAAAACAAGCTTGAAGAGGGTAAGTAATTTCCCCAATATTGCATTTAATAAATAGGAATATTGAGCTTTAAATCCAGAATTAACCGCCACCAAAACCCAATGATCATTCGTGGTTCTCAGTCATGTGATGCTGAACGCCAAACCATGACTTGGTGAAAACTTTATTTTTACATTATTTCACAGAGGAATCCTGGAATGGGTTTAAAATCAATTTTAAATCACCAAAATGGTAGAAAATACTATATTATATAAACCACATACAAATACTTAGATTGTAAACGTATAACTTGTGGTGGGTTGCCTTGGCTGCTGTTTTAAAAATAGGCTCCAAATGTCAGCATTATCTACCTGACTTTTTCTGACATAATTCTATAACTATTATAAACCCCTATGTTAGATTAGTTATAAGTCATTTCTACACCTGACTTTATATATTAGAAGTAGATTTTATGTAGTTCTATATAATTCTTGGAATATGTCCTTTGCATGTATTACGTGTTTAAAATACATAATAAGGAGAGTTGGCTATAGATAAAATTTTTCCAGTTAGTACTGATAATTTATCTCACCTCAAATTCCTTTTGGTTTGGGATTATTTAGAGCCTAATTACTAGAAAAATGAATACCATCATTGTCACTACATTCCTGAGACACACGTTAGGTTAGGTATTGTTCATTGTTAGTAGGCATAATTTCTATTTCAAATGAATCTTTTAAACGCCTGTCACGTGGACAAATGTAGCTTTACGTGAAATGTGTTTTATTATGTGTGTCTGTCAGGTGCATTTCTGGTGAGATGACAAAGGAATACCACTGATGGTTATGTGAAAGGAGGACGATGGGTAATAGCAGCCTGCTACCTTGGGGGGAAAAGCTCAAAGAGGATGCACTCCAATGTGCAACCACTGACATGCTTTTATGATTATCATGATACAAATTTAACAAGATATTCCTGATCGGCCAATATTAATTTGTGTGCATTGTCCAGAACATTTCAGCTATTCCAGAATATTCCACAGCCCTGCTTTGAAAAGCACTATGTAGCCTTGGGTCATAATCTGCTTTGCTTTGTGGCATATTTGTGGCAGTTGTTAAAAGCTGAGAAAGATGAAGTGTGGTTGTGAATTAGCTCTGCGTGTTATCTCCATGCGTATCTCAACATTTTTGGTTGGTTATAATCCAGTTTGCTTCAAATTTCATATGTATTTAAGGGTATACTTTTAATGAATATACTTTTGTGTAAACCTAGAAGTGCTGGGGGGGATGTATCATGTGGTCAGAAGTGTAATTCCATGTTTTCTTCCCCACAGAACGCCATAGTGTCTGTTAAAGAACTGTGCGGACTCCCTCCAATTGCCAGTCTGAAGCAGTGCCTGTTGACCCTGTCCTCTCGGCTCATCACCAGTGACAATACTCCTTCCGTCTCTCTTGTGATGAAAGACAACTTTCCTCATCTGGAGCCTCTGGGGGCAATTCCAGATGTGCAGAAAAAGATGCTGGCTGCCTATGATCTGGTAGGAAATTGTTACTCTCTATTTTTTCTCTGTGTTGGGAGGAAATCATATGGCAGGGGCTCTTTTGTGGAACTCCAGTGAATAACACAGAGTGACTGCCTTTAAAACCTCAACTGGGAGTGGCAGGCAGAGCTGGCCCACTCAGCCCCACCTAAGCCCCAGTGGAGACCTCTGAGGCAATGCTTTGAACCTAGAGCTCCACAGATTAAAACTGGAAAATCTCTGCTTTAGCAAGCAATGAATTATTGATTAAGTCCTCAAAACTATGCACAATTTCTCATCATCTAAATGACTTTAGCCTGCAATGTAACCATTTAATTGCATACCTATAGGAAGTAAAATTATGCCTCAGTACTGCCTTATGATGGTTGAGACAAACTATTTCTCTGGAATTTATATTTCTAAGCTAATACTGTTATCTGATTTTTCTGAATATATAATGGAATTTAAATAGCATATAAATTTAAGAATAACTGTATTTTTGCATATCCTAATTCCATAAAAAAATTAGGACCAAATGAAAAACTGGAAAAATTTGTGACATGTGTGCCAGGTAAAGTGTAAATAACCTTAAAATAGAAAGAGCACTTAAAAATCAATGAGAAAAAAAATGAGGAAAAAAATCTTAATCTACATCAGTCAGGATTAAGTTCAGCTTCATGAAACTAAAAATGCAAACTAATCATGGCTTAAAAATACAAAGTTTTATTTTCTCACATAAAAATCTGGAAACCAGCCATGCAGGGTGGCACTTACATAAAATTCTTAAGAACCTAGGCTCCCTCTAGCTTTCTGCTCCACCATCTCTAGCACATCCTCATGGTCCAAAATGGCTGTTGAAGCTCCAACCATAATATCTGCATTCTAACCATCAGGAATGATGAAGAGGAAAAAGAGGGCATTATCCTCTCCCTTTAAGGACGTTTCTCTGAAAAAGCATAGATCACATTTGCCTACCTGGAGTTGACACATAGACACACTTGGCTGCAAATGAAAATGGGAAATGTCTTTATTTTAAAGGGCTATGTGCTCAACTAAAAGTCATCTCTTCTGTTACTAAGAAACAGAGGTAAAGTGGATATTAGGGGACAACAAATAGTCTTTGCTTCAGAGGTGAACAGGCAATTTATATATCTCCTCACCCTTAAAAAATAATGAAAATGTAACAACATATTTAACCTTAAAATAAGTTTTAGATTTAAGATGTTAAATAAATATAATGAGATACTTCCCCTCTCCATCAAACTGGCAATCTTTTTCTTTTTAAAAACTGTACCTCTGATAAAGAATTTAAGGAAATGGATACTCTTATCCATCTACCTTCAGTGGGAAAATAAATTGATATAATTTGGGGGGAAAATTTGGCAATATAATTTAAAATGTTTATCCCATTTGATCCATGCATTTCATATCCAGGGATTTATTCTAAGCCAATAGATGTGTACATAAACATTTATGGTTAATAATGTCAGCATAGAGGGATAAGTTAAATAAAATACAGTAAGCCGTATTATGGACTCCTTTGAAACCATTAAAATTGTATGTTAGAATACTTAATGATGTGAAGAATTCCTCATAATATGTTTGGTGAAAGAGTCTGGTTACAAAAAAATATACACTATAGCATTTAAGTTGTATTTATATGTATACACACCTAAAATGCTAGCAGGATATTAATAGTGATTATTTTTAAATAAGGAGAGTGAGTTTTATTTTCTTGCATATGCTTTTCTATATTTTTTCCGTATTTGCCAAACTATTTACAATGAACCTGACTAATTTTCATAATTAAATAAAAATAAATGTTAAGGAAGAAAAGAATAATATTTTATCATCCAAAAACAACTAGAAGAGAGACGTTGGGGATAAATATCCTACATCTGAAAAGGAAGAAAAGTCCACAGAGTATATTCTGCTTATGAATGATTTTACGTCTTACAAACTGTACTTTATGGTTGCTGGGGGATAAGTTTGCTTATAACCTAAATAGCATTTTTCATGAAATCAATTTTTTCATCATAATAGCAGGGACTGAAAGCTATTCAGTGAATTGGTATAGTTGCCATCTAAGAGGTGAAATTAGGATACCTGTTGCCATAGAGACAGACAGTGGAAATCACTTATTGTTCCAATTCTCTTTTAAGCTAAGAAAGAAAAATCACTCACTGAGAGGGGAGCCTGGTCCCCTGGAGCTGGGCCTGTAATAAGCAGAAAAGCACCTAGACTGTGGTCGGCCAATTTCCATTTCACATCCCCAAGCGTCCCGTGGTATTGGTACCACATCTGCTGGCCAAATATGAACATCAGCCTTTTCTCATTTGTATTTCTAAAATGCAATTTCTAATTGCAGGTACAGCATGGTTTTCCAAAGCTTAAAATCAAAGGCTATAGTGGAAAGCAGAAATACTTCTTTTTATTTAATTTAATTTTATTTTTTGGCCGTGCCACGTGGCTTGTGGGATCTTAGTTCCCCAACCAGGGAGGGAACCTGGGCCCTCGGTAGTGAAAGCGTCGAGTCCTGACCACTGGACTGCCAGGGAATTCCCATGGAAAGCAGAAATACATCTAATGAAGTGTTCATTTATAGTTCCCTATGGAAATGATTTTTCATTTTGGTAGGGAATTAAGTGTAAATATCCCTATACGAAATGGTAAACATGGCAGATTGTGGACATAATCAAAAATACTGTTAATGTCTCAGCTGGTTATTTCTTTTCTGGGGTGCTGTGGATAAGGACCGGATACATGCCAGGATGATCTTGAAACGCCATTTTAACTTTAGGATTTGCATTGTATTGCTTGGCATCTTTAGTACTCTTGGTGTATTCACGTTAGTATTTATTTTAAAGATGTCTTTTAAGATACTCTGCAGATCCAAAGTGATCATTTAAAAATGTAAATCAGATCATATCACTTTCCTGCCTCCAGTGGTTTCCCATCAAAATGAAACTGAAACTCCTTACTGTGGCTTACAGGGTCAATTATGACCTAGCCTTGCCTACCTATCTTACCTGCTTCTCCTTGCCTCGCCCCCGTGCACTCTCTCCTGCTCACTCCACCCAGTCACGTGGGCTTTCAGGCTCAGCTTGTTCCCATCTCCAGGCCATTTTACTTGCAGTTCCCTCTGCTTAGTGTTCTTCTCTTGCATGGATAGTTGCTTCTTATCTCTTAATTCTTAGCTCAGATGTCATATCCTCAGAGAAGCCTTCCCTAACCACTGTCTCCAACTGTCACTCTATCACATAACCCTATTTGATTTCCATTATCTTACTTGGCAGTATTGAAAATACTTGACTTTTTGTTTAATTTCTGTCCTTTTCCTTTACCCTCAATTTGAGTATACACTCCAGGAGGGCAGAGAAGCCGTCTGCCTTGTTTACTATTGTTAACTCTAGCACCTAAAGCACTGCTGACACATAGTATGTTATCAATTAATGTTAGTTGAATAAAATATAGATAGATGCATCTGTATAGTTGGTGAAAATAATGTAGTTCCCATGCTATTTTTGAATGTGCTTTATGGTAAATCTTTAATCCCCTTTGTCTTTTGTTTTTTTTTTCGGTATGCGGGCCTCTCACTGTTGTGGCCTCTCCCGTTGCGGAGCACAGGCTCCGGACGCGCAGGCTCAGCGGCCATGGCTCACGGGCCCAGCCACTCCGCGGCAGGTGGGATCTTCCCGGACTGGGGCACGAACCCACGTCCCCTGCATCGGCAGGCGGACTCTCAACCACTGCGCCACCAGGGAAGCCCTAAATCCCCTTTGTTATATCTCTATGACCCTACTCTAGTCAAATTGTTCCCTGTCTTACACGTATAGTTGGTAACCTATAGAGTAAGGCAAAACTATGGAGTCAGGAAAAAAGATCAGCAGCTGCAAGGGGCTGGGGGCAGGATAGGGTGAGGGAGGGATGAAGAGGTGGAGCACAGGGCATTTTTAGGCCAGTGAAACTATTCTACATAACAATATAATAGTGGATACATGTCATTATGCATTACCCAAAACCCATGGAATGTACAACACAAAGAGTTAACCCTAATGTGAACTATGAACTTTAGCTAATAATAAAGTACCAATATTGGCTCATCAATTGTAGTAAATATACCACACTAATGCAAGATGTTAACAGTGGGGAAAACTGGGGGTGAGGTGGGGTGAGAGGGTACAAGGGAACTCACTGTACTTTCTGTTCAACTTTTATGCAAACCTAAAACTTCTAAAACTAAAGCCTAAAAAAGACCCACAGAGACTATTAATAAAAACGTATATAGGTGACTAAGGCAGAAGACGAATCTAGGGTTTATTGCCTGGTGGTGGTGGTAGGGGACAGGTATTCCCAAATGAGCAGCTTGTGTGTTCGACTTAGGCTCAAGTTGCTTAAAGATTTCTCAAAAATGGTAATGAACTGTATAGATGCCATCCAAGATGAGCTGTTGTAACCACTAAAAAAAGAATACAGATTATGTTTAGAATAAAAAGCAACCTGAAATCATTTCTGAACAGATACAAATGTTTGGCCTATTTCAGTATCAAAAGAAACAAATCAGGCAACCAGGTAACCTACATTTGTTGAAAGTCAACCTGAGTGCATCAGACTCTACTACTTATCATCAGGAAATGAAATGAAAATATTCTAGAAAACATTGACCTTGAGTTCATCTGCACAGATTTTTTTTTTTTTCTCTAAATTTAGCTTTGCCCTAATGACCTGAGATGGTCCTATTCTTTACCAAACACTGGCTAATTTAATATTTGGAAATATTTCCTCTAGAGGGTTTTGGAAATTCAGTCTTAAAAGTCATCTTATACTGAAATTAAAATTATAGTATCTGTGTTGGTATGAAGGAATCAAAAGCCAAATATATCCATAATAGAGTGGATTTATTTACTTGGCATAATTTCAGAAGACACCCCCCACCCCCATTTCATATCTTATTTAAGACATATATTTTCTATCTGCTTACTGGTACTTGAAATTTCAAAATTATAATAAATTCCTTAGGGTTAAGACATTTAATCTCTTTAAAAATGCAAAAACATCTCCGTAAGTAGTAACACATTGGGTTATCAGTAATTTGTACCTTTGGATGGTTGTACCCTATCCTGTCCTACAGGCAGTTTTTTTACCTGGGGAAAGGAAGAGATCCTAATGACAGAGTGTTCCCCAAGTCTGGGTAAGGTGGGTGTGAAGTTGCTCAAATAATTGCAATTTTACTGAAGAGCATCCCTGTCTACAATCTCCCTCAATGCTCTGAATAGGGATGTAGCTACGTAAATGCCTGGCTGATATTTAGGGCAACAAAAGCAGAGGTGACTTTCCTGATTGATATATCAAATACATGTCACAGCCAGAGGTGGGAAGTGACAGCTTCTGAAAAGCACTAAAGCAAACTGGGAACATTATTAATCAGTAACTCAAGCAAGTAGAACAGGCTGTAAACATTGAAGGTGGAATTGATGTCTCCTTCCCAGGCTAAAGACACACAGAGTAGAGCTGTGGTGTTAGACTCCTTGCCGCAGTGTCATTTTGGTGGCTCCGTGGTCATCAGACAGTTTTTCAGAAACTCCCCAAACCTTAATTTAAAATCAGAATGCCACTTCTAAGTGACTTTCCCTTTATTGCCCCGCGATTGCCGGGGGAAGTGGGGGAGTGGGGCGGGGGTGGAGCTCTGGTCTCTGAAAGAGCAAGCCTCACTTCCCCACTCTGGATTTTCACGTTCTCTAAGAAAATATCCACTAATGTAGGTAATGTAGGTCATAGCGTCACTGCTAAGTCTTTTAAGGCTGTTAAAGTAGTATAATTATGTTTTGCAAATAAAAGGTAAGGTTTTCTTTTTTTGTTTAGGATTAACCTTGGGGTTGTTAAAAATAAAAATTAGTTACTGAAAGAATTGCTTAGTGCTAGAGCCAGGAACGGAGATGTTTAATTTTATAAACATTTACTGAGTTTCTCCCCTGGGCAGCCGTCTGTGTTCACGCAGTGGGAGGTACAGCAGCCCCTGTGCTCCAGTAGCTTACAGTCAGGGCAGGCGACCTGGTAAGGTCCAAACCAGGCTTACACATGGATCATTGGTGATCAACTTATGTTCCTCATCATTGAACACAAGGCTGTAACGGTGGGTGATTACATTGGGAAATACATTGCAATTTCAGTAGAACACTATCAAAATTTCTTTGGCTAGGTTAGACATTTTTCCTTCTACAGTGGTGCTTTTAATGCATGGACACTGTACATTATTTTCAAAACCCATCTCTAGCCTCAGCCCTAAAATTTTACTTTAGTCACATTTCTACATTTGATTATAGGACATCACCTAGGTGTCTCAAGAAAAACAATAGAAATTTAATAGGTCAAAAACTGGGTTCATATTTTAGTTCCCTAGGTATTCGTTTTTCCTTTTCTGACCCCTGCAAAAGATAACACCAAGCCAATGGTCCTCAATTCCTCCAAGTGATTTTCAAATGTTCTTTCTCTATATATATATTAACTCCAATGAGGTCTTTTTTAAAGTTTTTGGCCGCACCCCACGGCATGTGGGATCTTAGTTTCCCGATCAGGGGTCAAACCCACGCCTCCTGCATTGGAAGGCAGAGTCTTAACCACTGGACCACCAGGGAAGTCCTGAGGTCTTTAAAAAAAAAAAAAAAATTATTGAAGTCTAGTTGATTTGCAGTGTTGTGTTAATTTCTGCTGTACAGCAAAGTGACTCAGTTATACATACATACATACATACATACGTACACACACATATATATTCTTTTCCATTATGGTTTGTCACAGGATATTGAATATAGTTTTCCATGCTGTATAGTAGGACCTTGTTATTTATCCATCCAATATATAAATAGTTTGCCTTTGCTAATCCCTAACTCCCAATCCTTCCCACCCCTAGCTCCTCTCCCCCTTAGCAACCACAAGTCTGTTCTCTATATCTGTGAGTCTGGTTTTGTTTTGTAGATAGGTTCATTTGTGTCATGTTTTAGATTCCACATGTAAGCGATATCATATGGTATTTGTCTTTCTCTTTCTGACTTACTTTGTTTAGTATGATAATCTCTATGTCCATCCATGTTGCTGCAAATGGCATTATTTCATTCTTTTCTATGGCTGGGTAATATTCCATTGTGTGTATGTGTGTGTGTGTGTGTGTGTCTGTGTGTGTGTGTGTGTATGTATATATGTCTTGGCTATCCTATAAGGTCTTTTTATTTACAATTCAACATCAATGAGAGCTACTGCTTCTTTCATCACCGTATTTCTCATGTGTATCCATTTCCTTACATTGATACAGCCAAGGTTCTCAACAGGCTCTCTTCTCCTCCCACCTGAATTTTTCAATAGGCTGACTAGTCCTCCATCTAGTCTCTACCTTTTTTTAATTCAACAATGGGAATAATCATCCTCAGATTCTATTTTTGATTTTTAACTAGCCTTGCAAAGCCTTCACCCGCCATGCTGCCTGTTTTGCCACCCTCATCTCCCATTTCCTTCTATTTGAACCTTCTCCTTCGGTCAAGCTGATTTATTTGCCACGTACTTTTCGTTCTCCATCCTTTGTATTTCTGTTCTATACCACCACAAATGACTTCCTAGCCTTAATTCCCTCTCCATCAACCTAAGTCCAGCCCTTTGTCCTAACCTCTTGCAAAACTGACTTTAAGAAAAAATTCATTTATTGACTTTATTCACGGCATTCAACTCATACCAACTGTAAAGAATTTTAGTAGATTGTGTGCGATACAGAGATGAATAAACAGAGAGAGGTATCAGCACAAATAGCCATAGTGCAAAGCATGACAGCTCTTTCAACCAAGAGAAATGTAAGTAAAATGAGATGGGAGCATGCGTATTTGCTGCTTGTAACACAACACTTTCTCTTTTGATGTATCATTTTGTATATGTCTTTAGGCTTTTGATTAGTCAATTCAACAAACACATTTTGCACACATGTCACTACTCTGCAAGTTGCTGGAGGAAAGAAATGGTATGAAGAAAAATTTTTGTCCTTGAGGAATGGGAAATGCTGATAGGAAGGCGAGATTTACACTTAAAAAGGGGAAGGACAGAGTCACACAGTGTTCGGACAGTGAACCAGATGATGTTTTATGTCCTGAGTTGGAGCCTAAGGACCTTGAGTCCTTATGGTGGACTTTTCACAGTGACTTGTAATATACTATACCCCCTCCCCGACTTTCACCCTGTCTCACCCAGTACTCAGCAGAATTTTATTTGCAAATAGTTTTGAAAGAAAAATATTGTCTAAACTTTGTACATTTTTTCTTTAGATACCTGAATTTTTACTTTTCGGTTGTTCTCACCTGTCTAATTTTTCATGCAGAGTCAAGAAGTATTGCCTAACATATTTCGGTCCTCTTAAGTGTTTTAAATTAATGTGAATACTTTTGGGTAGTTATTGTTTTAAACATAGCAATCAGAGGTGGAATAGTTACAGGGGATTGCAACTGTAAAAAATAAACCCAAAGCATTCTCTGAAGGTGACTGCTGTGCTGAATTATTTAACATTAACATAAAAGTTAAAACTTTGCTATGATATGAGCGACAGATTTTCTGAACATAAAATCAAAGCAACCTAGATAACATGAGTCAAGGGCTATCTAATCTTTTCCTCTGTTGTGTGATTTGGAGAACAGTTGATTATGTTAGCATGACTAGGAATCTAGCAAAAAGAGCCAATCAGTATCTTTTATCACTCTTGCAATGGAATCAATACACTGGCCGGTATCACAGTTAAGCCAAACATAATGGTTGGATTAAATACAGTCTCTTCTCTCAGGATGGGAAAAAATTATCAACAGTCCCCCAATGTAGTTTTACTTATTGAAATAAGTTTAGATTGAAATTAAGTCAAAGGCACTCTCTCTCCATCAGTCTCTTTCCTTATGAAGTTTGTGTGAAACTTTATATTAGTTTGCATTTTAAAAAGTACGTTGGGTTGTGTAGTCATGGAACCCGGAAAAAAAAGAAGAGCCCAGTGGCATGTGCTCAACCAGAGCTGGTTATTTAAAAACAAGATGTTGTGCATTTAGTGCATTGAAATTTCTTTTGCTCTTGGGTGTGACAATGTCTTGTGATACATTTTCTATATATTGGGGGAAATGTCAGCATCTTGAGAGTTGGCAGCATTTCCACTAGGTACCAGGGTCCCAAGGACACAGGATATCACAGATGCATCAATAAGTAAGTATCTCAGGGGAGCTCCTTGGTGGAATATTGTGCATGCATCCTCAAAGTTTGCTTTGCATTCCTGAATATTCAAGTTCTTGAAACAGTTTTAGTTTAAGGCAGTGTGAGATCGTCAAATCGGCCTGAAAATTCTGGAGGAAGTTCAGGAAGTTTAGTCACCTGGTAATTTTATGAATGAACTAAATTTTAATCATAGTGGGATAAAAACAAACATTTCTAATGATTACTCAAGATATAGCTGACAACTATATTTTGGAAACAGAACAACTGGAGAAAAGAAAAGATAAAATGATCTTTTTATGCAGAAAGCTTCTCACGCAGTAGATCCTATTACTGATGTGGAGACAGAGGTCCTTTGGCCTGCTCTGTGTGAGTTCCCCTGTCCTGCTCTATTATAAATCAGGCTAGGAAAAGTGATTCAGAGCTGGTTCCAGGACAGAGAATACTTACTTCATCACATACATCAAAGGCAGTGGATTTCCAGTAAGCTTGCAAATGTTCTAACCTTATATGTGTTCCTGTTTCACCAAAAATTAGCAGTCTTATAGGATTGGCTTTGCTTAAAACCAAAAGATGCCCATCTATCAAGAGTGCTTTTTAACCATCTGATTTAAAATGTTTACATAAATTAAAGGAAATTATCTTCATTCTACTTAGCAAATGTATTTGTAACAACAATCAGATATTAAAATGTACCGAGTTTAATAAAATTCAAGTCTTATTTTAAACAATTTGAGAAGATGAGCCACTATAGAACTAAAAACTAAAACACAGCATTTTGATTAGAAGGAAGATAGAGACAGATTAATTATTTCAGTCTTCTTAATAGGTCTAGAGCAGATTGACTTTTTCTTGACTCACATATTCTTAAATGATTGCCTTTCCAAATTTGATAACTCCTTCCTGAAAAAACAGTGGACACAAGTAAGTACATTGCTTACCAGGTTTCGTAGGAAGAATATCTATACTGGTTCATGTGTGTTGCAAGTTAGACTTGGAGGGGGAAGCAGTCATGGCAAAAATGTTTCATGTTGCTCTACTTGGTCAATTCTAATTTATAAAATGTTATCACCAACCTGCACTTGCAATAGGAATTCTACACTCTAATATAATATTAGCAGCACAGAACAGTTTATAATGTCTGCACCTCAAGAATGCCTGAGTTCTAGTCTAAACTTTTCCACTAACTGGCCATGTGGCTTAAGGTAAGTCAATTGGGCCTGAGTTTTTTCATTTGTAAAATGGGGTTGTCCATGACAGATGGTTGTTAAGGTTACTTCTAGATATAAAGTTCTGTGGTTCTAAGAACTTAGATGTAATTCAGGATAAAATTGGCATCTATGGAAGGTTTCTGAGTCATGATTTGATGAAATCTCATCTTTTCAGTACCATTAAATAGTTACATTGACTCTGCAATGATCCTAAGCAATTAGTCAAACTCCCTATTGAGTTGGGAAGACAGTTTTTTTTCACACAGGTTAGACAATTTAATCTATCTTTGAGTAAAACCATTACTGTCCCCTTCAGTAAAGTTTTTGTTTTAAATAAATGATTTTGATCTCAACTGACAACTTTACACTCCCCAGTTCAGGACACATCTAATGCTTAAAGTAATGCCAACCTTTATCTGGGTAAGTCCTCTATTCTTTTAGATTCAAAGCCGTGGCTAGGAAATAAGATGCATTAGGAGATATTCATGTGACAGAACCAAAAAAAAGCTCTTTGTATTGCTATAACAGCAAAGGCAACTGGGAACTCAGGCTGAGACATTAGATATGTAAATAAGGCTGCTGCCAGATTCTATCCACTGAGTCAATCCAGCCTTGGCTGGCTGTCTACTGACTACCCAGCTGGGGGATTATCTGAAGACATGCTTCTCACCTTCTCTCCTTGGCTTTAGCACTTTGTATGTCATTTCCGTCAGGATCTGTAGAGATCTAAGAAAGAGATGAAACTCAAATCAACCATTTTCCCTTCCTAACAACTTAGATAAATTACTTAGCTGGGGGGAAGGGTTGAAGTTGTTGCTTTAAATGTGGTTTGGAATTGTTGGTACATTTCAGCCGTCCATCTTATTTGTTTTCTCTATAACTACTAAGAGTTGAAAGTTGACTGCAGAAATTAGAATAAAATTATTCTTCTAAATACAATGGAAGCTGTTACCATAGAGAAGAGGATCAAATGCTCTTATGACAAAAGTTTACATGAGCAATTATTTTAAGTTCTGAGAATATTATGAGGTGTTTTAAAGTTATGTCTTTTGTTACTAAAGGTTTTAAAGTTATCCTCGGGGATACTCTTCTATGTTGAAGGTTAAATCACACTTGACTATCTCTTTATGAAGTGATCTATTAGACAATGAGAAAAACAAACTTCTTACACTATGGGGTTAACAAATATTTACTTGAAAGATTTTGAAGATAACTTGAATCATAGTGTTTGTTCTATGTTTTGGTCGTGAATTTATTTTGCCTCAAATAAGTAATAAAGTTTTAAAATTTATTTTCTGATACTTGAGTATTATATTTTCCATAGGTATAATCCTACTAAAAGCTGTATGTTTAGTTTTCAGTACTCAATTTGAAAGGGAATTAAGAACATGTAAGGAGGATAGCCTCATCCACCAAAGGGCAGACAGCAGAAGCAAGAAGAACTACAATCCTGCAGCCTGAAGAACAAAAACCACATTCACAGAAAGATAGACAAGTTGAAAGGGCAGAGGGCTATGTACCAGATGAAGGAACAAAATAAAACCCAAGGAAAACAACTAAATGAAATGGAGATAGGAAATCTTCCAGAAAAAGAATTCAGAATAATGATAGTGAAGATGATCCAGGACCTCGAAAAAAAAATGGAGGCAAAGATCGAGAAGATGCAAGAAATGTTTAACAAAGATCTAGAAGAATTAAAGAACAAACAAACAGAGATGAACAATACAATAACTGAAATGAAAACTACACTAGAAGGAATCAATAGCAGAATAACTGAGGCAGAAGAACAGATAAGTGACCTGGAAGACAGAATGGTGGAATTCACTGCTGCAGAACAGAATAAAGAAAAAAGAATGAAAAGAAATGAAGACAGCCTAAGAACCTCTGGGACAATATTAAACGCAACAACATTCGCATTATAAGGGTCCCAGAAGGAGAAGAAAGAGAGAAAGGACCCGAGAAAATATTTGAAGAGATTATAATCGAAAACTTCCCTGGCATGGGAAAGGGAATAGCCACCCAAGTCCAGGAAGCCCAGAGAGTCCCATACAGGATAAACCCAAGGAGAAACACTCCGAGAACAAATTGAGAAAATTGTAATAGGAACATATATATCAAAAATTACCTTAAATGTGAATGGATTAAATGCTCCAACCAAAAGACACAGGCTTCCTGAATGGGTACAAAAACAAGACCTATATATATATGCTGTCTACAAGAGACCCACTTCAGACCTAGGGACATATTCAGACTGAAAGTGAGGGGATGGAAAAAGATATTCCATGCAAATGGAAATCAAAAGAAAGCTGGAGTGGCAATACTCATATCAGATAAAATAGACTTTAAAGCATGTTACAAGAGACAAGGAAGGACACTATGTAATGATCAAGGGATCAATCCAAGAAGAACATATAACAATTATAAATATATATGCACCAAACATAGGAGCACCTCAGTACATAAGGCAACTGCTAACAGCTCTAAAAGAGGAAATTGACAGTAACACAATAATAGTGGGGGACTTTAACACCTCACTTACACCAATGGACAGATCATCCAAACAGAAAATTAATAAGGAAACACAAGCTTTAAATGACACAGTAGACCACATAGATTTAATTGATACTTATAGGACATTTCATCCAAAAACAGCAGATTACACTTTCTTCTCAAGTGTGCATGGAACATTCTCCAGGATAGATCACACCTTGGGTCACAAATCAAGCCTCAGTAAATTTAAGAAAATTGAAATCATGTCAAGCATCTTTTCTGACCATAAGGCTATGAGATTAGAAATCAATTAAATGTAAAAAACACAAACACATCGAAGCTAAACAATACGTTACTAGATAACCAAGAGATCACTGAAGAAGTCAAAGAGGAAGTCAAAAAATACAGACAAATGAAAATAAAAACACGACAATCCAAAACCTATGGGATGCAGCACAAGCACTTCTAAGAGGGACGTTGATAGCAATACAGTCCTACCTCAAGAAACAAGAAACATCTCAAATAAACAATCTAACATTACACCTAAGGGAACTAGAGAAAGAAGAACAAAGAAAACCCAAAGTTAGCAAAAGGAAAGAAATCATAAAGATTAGAGCAGAAATAAATGAAATAGAAATAAAGAAAAGGATAACAAAGATAAATAATACTAAAAGCTGGTTCTTTGAGAAGATAAACAAAATTGATAAACCTTTAGCCAGACTCATCAAGAAAAAGAGGGAGAGGACTCAAATCAATAAAATTAGAAATGAAAAAGGGGAAGTTACAACAGACACCACAGAATTACATAGCATCGTAAGAGACTACTACAAGCAGCTCTATGCCAATAAAATAGACAACCTGGAAGAAATGGACAAATTCTTAGAAAGGTATAACCTTCCAAGACTGGACCAGGAAGAAACAGAAAGTATGAACAGACCAGTCACAAGTAATGAAATTGAAACCATGATTAAAAATCTTCCAACAAACAAAAGTCCAGCACCACATGGCTTCACAGGTGAATTCTATCAAACATTTAGAGAAGAGCTAACACCCATCCTTCTCAAACTCTTCCAAAAATTTGCAGAGGAAGGAAAACTTCCAAACTCATTCTATGAGGCCACCATTACCCTGATACCAAAACCAGACAAAGATACTATATAAAAAAAGAAAATTACAGACCAATATCACTGATGAATATATATGCAAAAATCCTCAGCAAAATACCAGCAAACAGAATCCAACAACACATTGAAAGGATCATACACCATAATCAAGCGGGATTTATCCTAGTGATTCAAGGATTCTTCAATATACGCAAATCAATCAATGTGATACACCATATAAACAAATTGAAGACGAAAAAACATATGATCATCTCAATAGATGCAGAAAAAGCTTTTGACAAAATTCAACACACATTTATGATAAAAACTCTCTAGAAAGTGGGCATAGAGGGAACCTACTTCAACATAATAAAGGCCATATACGACAAACTTACAGCAAACATCATTCTCAATGGTGAAAAACTGAAACCATTTCCTCTAAGATCAGGAACAAGACAAGGATGTCCACCCTCACCACTATTATTCAACATAGTTTTGGAAGTCCTAGCCACGGCAGTCAGAGAAGAAAAAGAAATAAAAGGAATACAAATTGGAAAAGAAGATATAAAACTGTCACTGTTTGCAGATGACATGATACTAAACATAGAGAATCCTAAAGGTGCCAGCAAAAAACTCCTAGAGCTAATAAATGAATTTGGTAGGGTAGCAGGATACAAAATTAACGCACAGAAATCTCTTGCATTCCTATACACTAATAATGAAAAATCTGAAAGAGAAATTAAGGAAAACCTCCCATTTACCACTGCAACAAGAAGAATAAAATACCTAGGAATAAACCTACCTAGGGAGACAAAAGAGCTGTATGCAGAAAACTATAAGACACTGATGAAAGAAATTAAAGATGATACCAACAGATGGAGAGGTATACCATGTTCTTGGATTGGAAGAATCAATATTGTGAAAATGACTCTACTACCCAAAGCAATCTACAGGTTCAGTGCAATCCCTATCAAATTACCAATGGCATTTTTTACAGAACCAGAAGCAAAAATCCTAAAATTTCTATGGAGATACAGAAGACCCTGAATAGCCAAAGTGGTCTTGAGGGAAAAAAATGGAGCTGGAGGAATCAGACTCCCTGACTTCAGACTATACTACAAAGCTACAGTAATCAAGACAATATGGTACTGGCACAAAAACAGAAATGTAGATCCATGGAACAGGATAGAAAGCCCAGAGATAAACCCATGCACCTATGGTCAACTAATCTACGACAAAGGAGACAAGGATATACAATGGAGAAAGCACTATAAAGCTCTTAGAGGAAAGCATAGGAAGAACACTCTTTAACATAAATCACAGCAAGATCTTTTTTGATCCACCTCCTAAAGGAAATAGAAACAAATATAAACAAATTAGACCTAATGAAACTTAAAAGCTTTTGCACAGCAAAGGAAACCAAAAACAAAACAAAAAGACAACCCTCAGAATGGGAGAAAACGTTTGCAAATTATTCATCAGACAAAGGATTAATCTCCAAAATATATAAACAGCTCATGCAGCTCAATATTTAAAAAAAAAACAACCCAATCCAAAAATGGGCAGAAGACCTAAATAGACATTTCTCCAAAGAAGACATAGAGATGGCCAAGAAGCACATGAAAAGCCGCTCAACATCACTAATTATTATAGATATGCAAATCAAAACTACAATGAGGTATCACCTCACACCAGTTAGAATGGGCATCATCAGAAAATCTACAAGCAACGAATGCTGGAGAGGGTGTGGAGAAAAGGGAACCCTCTTGCGCTCTTGGTGGGAATGTAAATTGATACAGGCACTATGGAGAACAGTATGGAGGTTCCTTAAAGAACTAACAGTAAAATTACCGTATGACCCAGCAATCCCACTACTGGGCATATACCCAGAGAAAACCATAATTCAAAAAGCACATGCACCCCAATGTTCATTACAGCACTATTTTCAATAGCCAGGTCATGGAAGCAACCCAAATGCCTATCGACAGATGAATGAATAAAGAAGAAGTGGTACATATATACAATGGAATATTACTCAGACATAAAAAGGAACGAAATTGGGTCATTTGTAGAGACGTGGATGCATCTAGAGACTGTCATACAGAGTGCAGTAAGTCAGAAAGAGAAAAACAAATATCGTATATGAGCGCATATATGTGGAACCTAGAAAATGGTACAGATGAACCAGTTTGCAGAGCAGAAATTGAGACACAGATGTAGAGAAGAAGCGTATGGACACCAAGGGGGGAAAGTGACGTGCAGTGGGTGTGGTCGTGGGATGAACTGGGAGACTGGGATTGACATGTATTCACTGATGTGTGTAAAATGGATGACTAATAAGAAAATAAACAAGTAAATAAACATTAAAAAAAAGAACATGTAAGGTTATAGAAAAATGGAGAACCTAGGAAAAATGACTAGAGACAAAAAGAAAGATTAGATTTCAAAAAAGACAATGTTGCGTTTGAGCAAGGATCTGTTGTGTACATGTGTGGGTTAATTAATACTAGAAAAAATAAGTATCACAAAATAAGATAAGGAAAAGGTGATATCGATGGATAGATATGAAAATGGATAGATGAATCTGGAGATATAAAGGGGGGTCAACTGCTGAGCTGGCAAGAATGAGAACTGAGGATTGGCCAGGGGGTAGTCTGTGATGAGACCAGACTTTGGGGGGTCTCGGTGGAGTCCCGCGAGAGTCAAAGCAGTGAGCATGGGCTAGTGTTTTAAGGAAAGATTGATGAGGACAACCACTTGAAGGCCAATAGAGTATTTTGTTATTGTTTTTGTTTGCTTACTTTAAGGTAGGAGATGTTGTATGGAAAAGGGAAAAAGCAAGGGAGAGGTAGAAATTGTAGATGAATAAAGAAGCGGTCATTAGGAATGGGTTCCTGAAGGGAAGAGGGAAAGGTGAGATTGGAAGTCAAGGTAGAAGAGTTAGCTTTGGCGAAGAGGACACTTCCTTCTCAGGTTCTCACAAAAAGGCTGTGGCATTTTTGGATGTAGGAAGTACATTTTTGGATGTAGGAAGTACATTTTGTACTCAACACTGAGGAGATATTTAGTAAAATACTGCAAAAAAAAAAAAAGCTGGCCACAAATCAATAGAGTTTCTTTTCTTTTTTTTTTTAAATCAGATAATGGTATCATATGTTCTCCACTAAGTGCAAAACCAAGAGAAATGAATGTCAGTCAAGATATTATCAAAGGATATTACCAATGCTATCCCTTTTTGGAGTTTTTCTTGAAAAGGACATATTTGAACCTGGCTGAAATAGATTGATTACGGTCATGGCCTCATGTTATTACTGATGGGCTGGGTCAGGTGACTCTGGAAAGCTACATTTCAGGCTCAAAAGACTGAATGTGTGAAGGCATGGCCAGGCTAGACAAAACCAGAGGGTGCTGTTTTTTCATGAAAATAAATGGATTCCAGGAAACCGGGATTTTAATTCCAGTTTGATCACTAATTAGTTCCATTTTTTGGACAAGGATTTTAACTCTTATAAGTCTTAGTTTCCTTTTTCACAAAATTAAGGGTGTGGTCCTGACAGCTAAGATTCTCTTAGCCTTAAAAATAAAATGATTCTAAAATTGTGCAGTATATTGGCTATTTTGCTCATGGTAAAGTCACAGAATGTGTTTGTTCTTTATGAAGGTTTCCCTTGCTTGAATTTTATGAAAACATTTTGTATGCTATCTGACTAATTTGGAACATCTGATAACTTTGAAAGTATTATGAAAACTCAATTGATGCTGCATGGGTAGATGCTAAACTTAGCATCTTTCTAAACTTAGAAAAGACTAAATCAGATTCCCTTCATATTAAATCTTTCTTTGCCTGTAAGTTTCCTTCACTTGGAAGCTGCAGTAACCCAGGCACATAACCATTTGAGAAATTGTTATTCAGAAGCATTCCACTTCCTCTTGGGAGTTGGAAGAGTTAATGCAGTTAAAAAGTTTGACGCAGCTTAGACCTTCTTGGGTGTCTAGTTTTATGGTTTTAATAGTCACTTTAGCCCTCCAAATAAGTCACTTCAAACTATCATTTTAGGCGGAAAATATCAGTAATTGAAGTTTGGTTGAATTAATTATCACGTGTCATTTAATCATTTGAGTAGACTTCCCTACTCGACTATGAACTTCATGGAGATAGAAATGTGTCTGTTTTTGCTCATCCATGTATCATACCCCTTGTAGTTCCTACGGTGCTTACACATAGGGCCTGCTGAGTAGGTATTTGTTAAATGAATGAATGATTTGATTTTACTTCTATAGAGTTGTTAGGCACTAAATATTCATGATTCAAATATTCTTTTCCATTTGAAGATTTGTAGTCATAAACCACTTTATATTTGAAAGTGATTGTATAAAACTACAATCTTGTACAACAGCATTTAATTTTGAAGAATGTCTTACTCGAGACTTTTTATGTCCACTTTGGATTCTGCCTTGAACTCTCTTCAGATTATTGAGCCAGACAGATAAAACATGGAATAGTCAGACTAAAAGGTACAACATTTATTAGGAGTAGAAGAGTGGCTGGAAATTCAGGAAGTGTTTGCCTATTGGTGCCTTTCTTTAGTCATTTCTTCAGAAGGGCCCCAATCCGTTGTCTTTCTGATCACAACTTCTTTACCTACTCTCATCTTCCCCCTTCTTCACATACAGATTTCTCTTTTCTTCATCTCTCCAACAGCTGTCCTATTTTCCCTACTTCACTCAGTATATTAATTACTTCTTGGTCTTTTTTCTTTCTACCCAAATGTGGAGGGCAGGGACACCATTTCAGCATTGTTGCCTACAAGCTCTGTGGAATTGCTGGTGAATATGACCCACAGTTCATTCTTGCCAATGGAGCTGGAGCCCTTCTCAACGAAGGACCAGGACTCCACCATCTTTGCACCACTTAAATCCAATTTGCTGACTTCACTGACGTGTCCTGTAGTTCTTTACCTCATCACTAGGTGATTCCCTGTTCTGATATCTCATTGCTGTTGTTCCAGTACCACTTGCCTTGATGTTGCAGTAACTTTGGGGCGAGGGGATAAAATAAGAGGTGTTCATGAATGTGATCTGGGACTTAAAAAGAGTGTGTATGCATTTATTCAACAGTTATTGATTTGGCACCCATGGTATGCCAGGCATATTACATAAGTGGAGCAACCATAAGGTAGGTGACTCTAGCTGGTGTTAGGGTGGATGGGGCTTGGAGCAGAGATCATCCTTGCCTCTCCCATCTCTTGTGGTTATGGCCAGGGTGCCCCATTACTGGCAGTTTCATGTGGGTCTTTATGTTGTCTTTCCAATGTGCCAGTTTAAGGATTTCTGACAACCACCTTTTTAATGCTTATTTTGTGACAGATGATCCAAGAGAGCCGGTTTCTCATAGAAATGGCAGACACAGTCCAGGAAAAGATTGTGCAGTGTCAGAAAGCAGGTAACCTTCCCCCCTTGCCCCATTTCGTTTAGAAACCATAATGATGATTTTTGGCAGACTTTTAAAGTTTAACTATACTTTGAGTTACACTGAAGCCTTTGTTTAGTACAGAAGAGATCTACGTGATAGTGGGTAGGTGGTCGTTGTGTATATAGAGGGGGTATCTGAAGATGTCTAGAGAGGTGAGGGTTTCTGAATTTACTTTTGTGATTTGGGAACCGATCAAAGCCTTTTTATTACTGATATGGAAACTGTGGTTTCACATTGCCCCTTAAGAAACACTATATTTTTACAGTTTGAACCATAATCTTGTTAACCTTCTAGGCTTTTGCCTCATTTACTTGTCCTCATTTTAGATTTGTTCCTTCTTTAAGGGTGGGATGGGTCACATGTCTCTGATGGCACACTGCTGTGTTTATTTACTTTCACTTCATCCACACCCCAGTACTTTTGTCTCTCTTGGATCCATGTTCTCCCTGATCCACACACACACACATTCGTGATTGCAATAAGGAAGATGACACTGACAGTTGCTTGATATATATGTATCTGATACACTAAGCACACATGCTATGTTATTTAGTCCTCATAACAACTCTGCAATGTAGTCATCATTATATCCAATCTAGAGATGAGGCATCTGAGATTCTGAGAGATTGAGCGAATTACCCCAAATCCCATATCAACACGTGGTAGAGGTGACCTTTGAACCCAGACCAAACTTTGAAAACGGTGCTCTTCGCTACTGATCTGGAGGCTTAAATGTTTCCGTTGACAGGAAGCACGAAAATAATAACAATACGAAATACTTATATTATGCTCCTATGTACCATGCGCTACTTTGAGAGTTTTGTATGTGTTGACTCATTTAATCTTCACACAGTTCCATGAGGTCAATACTCTTGTTATCACCATTGCACCATTGAGGAGACTTAATGGCAGAGAGTTTCAGGGATTCGCTCATGCTCACGTAGCTAGTCAGTGGTAGAGCCAGAGTGTAGATCTGGGCTCTGCAGCCATGCTCTTACTATGTACTGGGCTTGTGATGTTAGCACCAGAAAAGTTAATGTGGTTTTAGGCTTCATTAATACAAGCCTAGTCACTAGAACTAGGAAAGTGGTGGTAAAACCCTATGTCATGTGGGCAACTTCAATCCCATTTTGAGAACGATATTCCTGGATGTCATCCTTAAAGAGAAATTATAATAAGCTGAAACATGTTAGAATGTTTAATCTGGAGAAGGGAAAACTCTAGTAGACTTTATCCAACATCCTTCTTCAAATATTTAAAGGGCTGTACTGTGGAACAGAGATTAGACCTTGTTCTGAGGAGGCTAGCTAGCACGAAGGAGTAGAAGTTTCAGGGAGACTGGTTTGATATCAGTCACAGCTTTCCAAAGATGGAATGAGCTTTCCAGAAGAAAGTGTGATTCCCATCTCTGAGGTGCTAAGACAAAGGCTTAGGAGAGAAAGATGATGGTGGGGTTTTTTTTATAGTATTCAAGCTTGGGGGAATGGTTTAGCTAAAAATAACTTTAAGGCCATTCCCAAATCTGACACATTTGGGTGTTTCCAGGAATACTATTTTAAAAAAGCTTTTTATTTTTACTCAACGTTTACTAATTACCATTGTTATCTATGTGGGCTCCAGGCCTACTGTCAAGCCATATGGATGCTTCATGAGGCAAAGTAAGATATGTGCATCCTTCACATATGGTAGCCATTCACACATTATACCATTTTATATAAAAACCAGGCAGAGAACAAACAAGATGGATGCCGCCTGTTGGAAGAATTTGCTTCTTAACTTCTCATGTCTTTGTCTATGGCCCCTTGCTGTTTAAAATCTAATTTAATCTAATGCATTGATTATTTTTAGTTTCCCTTTAAGGATAGCCATTTGGTGGTGATGAACAGAATGAGAAGGAGAATTCAATTTTGGGATTTAGAGATTATGAGAAGGACAGAAATGGGAAATTATATTTTTACTGATAATATTTTCACAATAAAATGCCTGTTTTTCTGAAATTTATACGAAGAATTCTCTTATGTTCTCTTTTTAAAGGGATGGAGTTCCATGAGGAACTTCATAATCTGGGGGCAAAAGAAGGCTTGAAAGGAAGAAAACTCAACAAAGCAACTGAGAGCTTTGCTTGGAACATTACAGTACTGAAGGTAAATGAAGTACTCAGGTGCCCCTTTGTCTTTATTTTTCTCCTCATCTCTCCAATGTGTAGAGAAGCGTCAGTGGTTAAATACGGTGACTTGAATTTTTAATTAACACTTGACCTAATTAATTTGTGCTCTAAGTGACGGGAGATGCATACGGGGATTAACACACGGTTTGCCATAATAGGATAATGAGTTTTGTGGTGGAGGCAGAAGACAGCACAACCTAATTCTATCACCTGGTGTTTGTGTGTGTGTGGTTTACTCATGCTTCTAGTCAAGTCAATATGGCTGTTCTGGTTTGTGGAAAGAATAACACAAAATGTTTCTGGAGAAGGATCCAACACAAGTGACTCGGAAAAGCTTTCAACTACAGAATATCTGGAGCCATTTAGGATTATTTGACTTTAGGAAGAGTCTCTGTAAATACATTTATTTTTGCAAAAATTTTGGAAGTCAGTTTTTTGAGATTATGATTTGCTCCACTGAAAACTAATTTTAGGACTTCAAAGTAAAGATGCCACTTTTCATATTTTGTTACATGAATGGACAAATGATTTAGGCAGTTGGAATAGCTTATTCTTAGTGTGATGGAGAAAAACAGCTACAAACAAAATTAATAATTGCTGACATTTAAAGAACACTGATGCGCCAGGCTCTGTTTTACAAGGTTTATATGAATTAACATTTTAATACTTTCATTAACTCAATACTGTTATTATTCTCATTTTAAAAGTGAGAAAACCAAGGCACTGAAAACTTATGTATATTACCCAAGGTCACTCAGCTAGTAAATGGTGGAGCTGGAGTTTGAACCCAGGCAGTTGGCTCCAGAGCCTGCTCTACAGAGAGCACATGTTTATGTGAAAGTGCTAGGTGGACTGTAATACATATCACAAATGTTTATTACAAATTCAGTCCACAAATATTTGTTAAGCTCCTACTATGTACTGGGCTCTCTGCTATACACTGGGAACCCATGAAGAACAAAAGCGACACAGACCCTGACCTCGTGAGTTAACAGCCTGGGGGCAGGAGGTGGGGGGCGGGGAAATAGGTGTCATTTGCTTAAGAGGCAGGAACTATAGTGTTAATATAAAGAGGAGCTTGTTTTATAATACCTGAGTACAACATGGCAGTGTGAGCCCTGATACAGACGCTTTCTGTTCAGCGTGTTTTTATGTGGGCTCATGAATGTGCTGATCCCTGAGAAAGGAGCTACAGACACAAATATCAAAAAAGTAATAGCTGGGCCTCCAGAACTAGTCTACTAGGGGAGACAGACATGTGACTAATAGCAGCCATTGATTATTCAACACTTCACATGTGACAAGCACCCATGACTAAGTAGTTCATGTATGTTTCCTCCTTTCCTCTTCACAACAACTGTGTGACATTGCAGCCACTCATGCTGACCCTCTCCATCTCACAGATGAGGAAATTGAGGCTCGGGAAGGTTTTAGTTTCTTACCTTCAGCTAGTAGATGGCAGAACTGAGATGCTATATCATGCCCATCGTTCTAACCACTACCCTGTCCTCCTGCCTCCTGAAAGACTCAATCCATGTGACTGACTCCAGGCAGCCTAGTACAGGGGTGAGGGCACAGGCTCTGGGTGCAGACTGCCTGATAGCTGTGACGCTTTGGCCAAGTTATGTAGTCTCTCTGAGGGTGATAATAATACCTACACCCCAGGTTTTATAAGAATGAAATGAGATAATACATATAAAAATATCTAAATCACAGTGCACAAAACTTGACATTATATCTATACCTATACTATTATTGTATATATATGCTATTACTTTTGCCAGGGTGAGGATGACCATTGGGATAAAAGTCTTTTGGTTTTTCTTAATTTAAATTTAAAAATCGACTAATTAATTTTTTTAAATTGAGGTATAATTGTTAGTTTCTTTGTTAACTTCTGACTGAAGCCCATTCACTGTTTTCTGAGGTTTGTTTGTGTGTTTGGTTTAGCGACAGGAACTGATTGCTAGGTGGGGCCTAGCAAATGCTGTACAAATCATTCTCAGACAGATCTTTTGAAACAGAATCAATCTTCTATTATTTTAGCTCATGTACCAGCTACTAGTATTTCAGCTTGAGCACTAGGAACTTAAACAAGAATAGTGAACTTCTCCAAACTTCTATTTCCCTTCTCTCCCCCATTGCGTTTAGTGGACCTGTTAATTATGTGCTCTTTCCCCAAGTGCTAAACAAATGACCTCCTTGGAATTTGAATTTTTAGCTGAGGCACAAAGAGACCAGGCTTTTTTGGAGGTTGTGTACTCTAGTGGTGCCCCTCTGAGAAGAACCTCCTCTCTAAGGCTCTTCCTTTATTTCTTGTATCTTGGATCTGAAGTTCTTAGTTCCTTCTTTGTTCTCCAGTCTTCCTATTGATTTTCAATCTCCTAAAAATGCCCTTTTTCTTAAGTTTACTAGAGGCAATTTCCATTGCTTACAACTGGATGAATTAGTAACAACCACATTGGTAAGACATAATCACTGAAATAGTAGGATATGTCAAGGCTCACCTAAAAATTCTGCGTTGCTTACTGAAAAGGTTTCCTTACACACAATTTTTACAAGTACTCCTCGATATCTAGGGGAAGAGAATGATGATTGACCAATATTTGTTGAACATGTGTGTTCAAGTAGCTAAAATATTTAATTCCAATGTAATTTCCAACAAGTAAGGGAGGATCTACAAGAAATGAGAAATGTGTCCTCAGGAAAATGGTGGGTGGGCAGCATGGAGTGGTAGAAAGGGACATTGACTTTAAAGGAAATTGAGCTGAGACCAAAAAATAAATTCTTTAGTTTGTGTTTCCTGCAATTCAAAATTACATTGATCTGATATTAATATATGACCGAGAAGCTGGAGAAAAATTTGCAGAGACAAAGATGAATAGCTCTGCAATATAACAAACATGAATTATACTTACAGCGTCCAAATTTTCCAAGCTAGAAATGAGGATTTATAATCCAGCATTAGCACTATGCTTGGGTCCAGAGTAGGGAATTGCTTAGCAGATCTTTTGCATCTCCCCACACTTTTGTCACATGCCAATAGCCAACTATTACAGTCATTTTCCTCCTCTTCCTTTCTTTCTCTTTCACTTCTGAGCATAAAATTGAAGTCTTTAAATAGCTTCTGTGTTCATTTGGGATGATATGATGATGCAGGTCTCAATGACTCAGTCTGCAGTGTCTTTTCCAGATAATCATTGGACAAAGATAGCTCTATCTCATCCCACCCTCACGAATTAACTGTTCCTTCCATCTGTCTTTTCTCCATGCTGTCCTTCATAAAAGAGTTTTGTTTGGTTATTAGCATAATATTAAAATCTTACAATGAAAAATTTTCCTGTTCTTTACGTCTTCCAGAAAGAGATACTACAACTTCACCTGCACAGCCAGTTTATTGTAGTAAATTATTATCAACCTTGGAAGTATTTTGCTAACGAGAATTCTGAAGGTCTCTTGGAAAAGAGATATGAATTTATACTATATCATGGATAAAACGTAATGTATCATGAAGTGGAATTCACTTAAAATTTTGGACTCTATCCAGAATGGTTTAATTCTTTAAGTACAAAAAGAATTTCATTAAAAGGTGGTCACACTTATAAAACCGAAACTAGTAAGAACCTGAGAGTAACATTTTAGTGAGTTTCCCAATATATATATTTCTAACTTGGCCTGTCGGCTAGTTTAAGGAACTAAATTCCATTATCTCAACATTTTCAAAAGTTTGATGAAAAAATCAATTCTCCAAGCTGGAGAAGTGTCCAGTAGAGATATATATAAAAGAAATTGAAGAAATATAATTAATAAGCATTTTATTATAATGGAAAAGCTATGAAGTAGGTGATCACTAGAGCTTACAAATAAATAAAAGGGTTAAGAAGTGGCTGACTTCTTATTTGTTCATGAATTTCATTGATTACTAGTTGAATGACATGTGTTAAATAAATAATGAATAGACGATTTCTTCATCAATGGACACTTCTATTAATTGATGTGTATACTTTCCCTAGATAGATTTCCAGCTTATAATTTAATGCATTTCATTGTATGCCACAAAAAACTGGGTCTCTTTTATAGATTTATGTTCAGTAGATATGACTAATCTTTTTCCACCTAATTTCTTGGCTTTCCATCACTGCTTAAGCTTTGCTCCTTCTGTTTTTATCTTGACAACATTTTCATTTTCCTTGGGAAGAGCAGAGTCTAAAGCTCCTTGGGTACTTGTGTTTCTAATTCAGACAGATTCTCTTGCTCAGTCCCTAAATTTCAGGCCCTCACATCTCTGGGGAATCTTGCTACATAAGGGAAATTACATGGATGTCAGTAATATGCTTTCTGATAGAGCCTGCAAACACATCTGAAGTCTTTGCTCATTGTTGAGAGGCAGGAAAAGAAGGGAAACAAGATTATGGGCTAATGGGAAAAGAAGTATGAGAAGAGGCATCCATCTCTGAAAGACTGAGTGACAGAAAAAATGGGGTCACCCTCAGCAGAAGGAACGTAGATATTTTAAATCATTCTCTGAGATACTGTGTGTGTTGGGGGGATCCAACCAGGCTCTACTGGTGGCCGTAGTGACTGTGCCCCTGGGGGCTGCTCTGAGGTTATATAAAGAAGGAACATGTCCAGGGTCCTCCATGTCATCCACTGAGAAATTCTCCAATGGTGTTCTGTCAGCTGCTGGCTGTTGTTATAGTAGAGGCTGGAGAAAGGCTAGGTTTCTTCCTGAGCCAACTCTTTCAGAAAAGAACAGCTACTTATGAAGTCTAGAAACAGACCTCCACTGACAACAATGTATTCATAATAAACTATTCTTCATGTTGATGTTACTGTCAATTATTAAGAAACATAAAGTGGTCAAGAGTACAGACTCTGGAGCCAGATACTTTCTAGCTGTGTGGTCTTGGGAAAATTTCCTTTTGTCTCTACGCTTCTGAATCAATTAGAATATGCCAGCTTGTGCTGTGGTAACAAAAATGAAAATCTCAGTGGCTTAAAACAATAGCTTATTTCTTGCTCACACTGTTTGCCTACCAGGGTCAGCAAGGGTCAGTTAGGAGCTCAGGCTAATGGGAACTCTACCTCAACTAATCCATCTATAATCCTAGAGGTAGGGAAGCACAAATTGGTTTTAAACTTTTCTGCCAAGTAGTGTCAGATGTCTCTTCTATTTAAATTTGACTGGCCAAAGTAAGTCAAATGGTCATATCTGACTTCAGTGGAGTTGGGAAAGTATATACTTCCTCAAGGAAGGGGAGCAGATGTTGGTGAATATAATTGAGTAGTGACAGGTTCCTCAGCTATATCCACCTTTAGTCATAGGACTAAATGAATTAATGTCTGTAAAGTGGTATCTGAGATATAAGAAATGCTATGTAAGAGTTTGTAGGCATTCAGTGCTTATAGTGAGCAGTTAAGTGATTTTCACACAACATATTAAGTAATCTTAAGGGTCACCCTGTAAAGTTACTATTATTATACTCATTTTACAGATAGGAGAACTGAGACTTGAGAGGTTAAGTAACCTTCCTGTTGGCATACGGGTACTGAGTGACGGAGCAAGGATCTAACTCCAAAGCCCGTGCTGTTAGCCCATTATGCTAAGTTGCCAGCGTATATATAGCCCCATAATAATGATGGCTTGTATTAACTGAGTACTCTCTGTGTCTCAAATATTATACTAAGTGCTTTATTATCTTCATCCAAGAGGGTGAGTGTCCTGTACAGCTAACATGAGTATTCCAACCATCTTGACAGCGTATTCCTACAATGCAGAACAGTACTTTGAGAGAATGTAGCTTGGGAACATCAATTCTCCTTGTTCTGACACTACATTCATCAAGCAACTCTGTTCTCAACCTGGCTTCCCAAGCACACTTTTCCAGTGAAGATGGAATGAGTTGATCAAGTGACATAACTAGTCCCATCTGCCTGGCTGTCTCTTTGTAAATGAGTCAGTGAACTTCCTTTTTTTTAATCAGTCCATCTCCTATGAGCTTGGTTAGCGTGAATCAGCTCCCCAGGGCCTGATCACTGCCGAGTGATTGGATGCAACTGAGCCCCTGGACAGATACCACTGAGGTTAAGAAAACAAAACAAAATAACAACAAAAATACAAAAGCAGAAGGCCAGATCCTGGACCCACCTTGAGAACCCAGGGAAAGATGGGGGGTAAGTATCTCAGTGAATCATCGAGACAGCCCCCTGTTTCTCTTGGACAGCTCTACTCTTTATTGGCTTTCAGTCTAGCTGTTGCCAGCCTCCGCATCTTGATGAGACAGAGGAAACTTAAGAGCCGTGCTGCCAGCAAAAACTTTGCAAAGAGCATACTCCTGTTAATATTCCTTCCTTCGCCCAGCCTCCACAGCCTCAGTTCTTCCTCTCAGAGCCTCCATCTTTCCTGTATCATCTAAGCTGTCAGAGCAGAAGTCCTGGAACCTTCTTCCTTTGAATAACAAACCTGAGTTGATTTAGAAGTGAGGTGAAGTCCCTATAGGTAAATTCCTCAGGTTTCACTAAGAAAGGAGCCTCCTGAGTGGCAAAGCTGAGGAGCCTTTAAGTCACCGATCTTGAGAAGCAAGGTTCAAAGTGTTTAAACAAGTTTTAAATTCCATTAAGTCTAAGGAAAATACTTCCTAGTGATACGTATAAAATAACAAATTCTTGGGCTGTGAATTCCCATCTGTGTTACCTTAGAATTATGTAAGGGTTTAGACCTATAGAAAGTTGGACTGTGAGTCTAGGAATCTGCAGCTGATTAATATAATTTTTAAAAATTATCTTCTCTGGGGCTAGATTTTCTCACCTAAAAATAAGATGCGACTGTATGACTGCTGGAATCCTTACCCATCTTTACATTTTATGATTGTATGTTATTTTCAGTCCTTTTCTGTGGCTAAACTACCTTACATTCTTAAAGACATTGATCCTTTTGTCACTAAACCTATCAATAACATAAATCTTTCTGCTTATATATCTTCTCTGTTATGTCTTGCTCCGACCACTTTTTTTTAAAACCCATGACACTATAAAACCCTAATTATACTCAGTTTCTATCCTTACTTCCCACAGTCTCCCACTAGTATCCCTCCTACTGTTACCGAACTCAGGATTAGCTGCTCGCTGCTCAAAAGCCAGTAATTCGAGAGGCAAGTGTCAATAGAAAGGAAAGGTGCTTTAATCAGAAAAGCCAGCAGTCTGGGGAGAAGGTGGACTGGTGTCCTGAGACCAACTCTGAAGATTTTGCTCTGCCGTGATGGTTTTTTAAGGGAAAATGGGGGCGAAGTATCTCAGTGAATCATCAAGATAGGAGGTTGGGTCATCGTTCTCCACTGTGTGCAGTCCAGCTGACTTTTCAAATGTTATCTTGCCAGAGCGATCTGCCTGCAAGATTGCTTAGGGGGACTTTGGGGTAGGGCTAAACATTCTTTAAGTACTTAATTTTTCTTTCTTACTTCTTTTTATCTATGAGAAATATCAACAGGTTAGGCAAGGCATGGTGTGCATTCGGGAAAGTATAAGTCAGGAGTTAGTTTCAATTGCTTAGTGATCTCATTCCTGTAATTAGGTTCTTTTACAGTTAGAAGGGAACAGAAATGGGCAAACAGGAAAGGGGCAAAAGAGATGCTTTTAATTCCCCGCTGTCAAACATCATTCCATTTTTATGGGATTGGGGTGAAGGTCCATCTTCTGTAACTTCTTTGTGCTGACATAGGGTGCTGTATTCTCAGAGTAAAAGATGTCAACATGGGTCTGTAGCATCTCTTTGCTGACAATTTTAGTTGCCTGCTTACATATATGGGCAGAGCAAGCTACAATTATTTTGATGCCCACAAAGATATAGATTATTATGAGCAAGAATGTTAATCCCATTCTCTTGCCAGTTCTTGGAATTGTGCTAGCCATAGATTCAGTACTGCTCAAGATGGATCAGCTTATGTCATGCCTCCTAGTGGCAGTTACGGTATCTGTAAAACGACTCAGGAATTTGCATCAGACACTGAGTCTGTGACTCTATTGTCCTAATCATTAACTATTCAAACCTGCTTTTTTGTGACTCTGGGAGGCCTGGGAGACTTCAGCTTTTCTACCAACAAGAGGCAGAGGACATAGAGGGGCTTTTGTACTTGGTGGGGTTGTGGGGAGCCTGCAGGGTTCTGCTTGGTTCCGCTACTGCTGTCGTCTCCCTTCCTGACTGATTTTTCCAAATAAGATGGTCTCTACCTACCATCTTGTTGGGATTTTTTTCTGATTTTTTTTTTATTGTGGTAAAATACATAAAACATAAAATTTACCATCTTAAGCATTTTTAAGTTCGGTGGTACTAAGTATATTCATAATGTTGTGCAACCGTCATCCCATCCGTCTCTAGAACTCTCCTCATCTTGTAAAACTGAAACTCTGTATTCATTAAACAATAACTCCCCGTTGCCCCCTCCTCCTCAGCCCCTGGAAACCACCATTCTACTATCTGTCTCTGATTTCTGACTACTCAAAGTACATAATATAAATTGAGTAACGCCTTTTTAAGGCTGAATAATATTCCATTGTATATAAATACCATATTTTGCTTATCCACTCATCTGTTGATAGACACTTGGACACGTCCATGTTTTAGCTTTTGTGAATAATGCTGTTGTGAACGTGGGTGTACAAATATATCTTTGAGACCCTGATTCTAATACTTATAGATATATACCCAGAAGTGAAATTGTTCGATCATGTGGTAATTCTATGTTTTGTTTTTTTTTTTGAGGAACCACCATACTGTTTTCCACATCAGCTGTTCCATTTTACATTCCTACCAACAGTGCACAAGAATTCTGATTCCTCCAAATTCTCACCAACACTTATTTTCTGTTTTTTTGATAGTAGCCACCCTAATGGGTATGAGGTGGTATATCACTGTAGTTTTGATTTGCATTTTCCTAGTGATTAACGATGTTAAGCATCTTTTCATGTGCTTATTGGCCATTTGTATATCTTCTCTGGAGAAATGTCTATTCAAGTCCTTTGCCCGTTTTTGAATTGGGTTACCTGGGGTTTTTTTGTTATTGAGTTTTCTAAGTTCTCTATATATTCCAAATATTAATCCTTTATCAGATATATGATTGGCAAATATTTTATCCCATTCTGTGGTTTGCCTTTTTACTCTAATGATGCTGTCTTTTAATGCATAAAGTTTAAAATTTTTCATGAAGTCTTATTTGTCTATTTTTCTTTTGTTGCCCGTGCCTTTGGTGTCATATCCAAGAAATCATTACCAAATCCAATGTCATGAAATTTTGGCCTATATTTTTCTCTAAGAGTTTTATAGTTTTAGTTCGTAATTTAAGCCTTTGATCCATTTTGAGTTAATTGTTGTATATATTGTAAGGTAAGGGCCCAACTTCATTCTTTTGCATGTAGATATCCAGTTTTCTCAGCACCATTTGTTGAAAAGAATATTCTTTCCCCATTGAATGGTCTAGGAACCCTTGTCAAAAATCATTTGATCATATTTATGTAATGGTTTATTTCTGGGTTGTCTATTCTATTCCATTGGTCTATGTGTCTGAGTTTATGCCAGTACCACACTGTTTTGATTACTGTAGCTTTGTCAGTTTTAAAATCATGAAATATGGGTCCTCCAGCTTTGTTATTCTTTTTCAGGATTGTTTTGGCTATTCAGGGTCTCTTGAGATTCCATGTGAACTTTAGGATAGGTTTTTCTATTTCTGCAAGAACGTCATGGGGATTTTGATAGGGATTGCATTGAATATATAGATTGCTTTTGGTAGTATTGACATCTTAACAATATTGTTTTCCTGTTGGGAATTTTTGCAAACAGAGTGATATTTTATTCTTTCTTTTGTTCTTCAAGGCCATCCTGCAGCGAAAATACTCAATAAACAGTATAGAGGTTCTAATAATTAAAGTCAGTTTATAATTCACAGAAGTTCTTCTACTCTGGAATTATAGATTATAGTCTGTTAAACTCCATAGGTTAAGTGCTCTATAGTAAAAAGCAGATTGTACAGAGTGGACCATGTAAGTAGTCACTACCTTAACACGTACTTGTCTGTCTGTTCACCTATCCAGCCAGCTAGCTATGTATCTATCTACTCAAAGACTTACCTGTCAACCTAAAGAGTTTCCTACATTGTTAGGTTAAGTGTGCCTAATAGCTAGTGGAAGGAATGTTGTGTACTGACCTAGTATATATCTTCTCTAGGTTACATTTATTTAAAAATTTTTCGGTTTATTTAAAAATGTCTTTTAATTATTTGGCCTGTTAAATGTTTTTAAAATAATATTTTAATTTTGGTGAGCAGTTGTGGTACTTGTCATGCTGGAAATGTTTGGTAACTGCAACTGGGAAAGGCAAAACAGTGATGATGCCAAAATTGAGGATCTGATTCTAGTGGCAGCCGGTTTAGTCTCACTCAACTTAGCAAGCCTAGACTCACTTGTAATCTCAGCCAGCTGCCTTACAATGCATGTCATTTTATCATCAGGAAGAAGGTGGCAGGTGAGAGAGAATGAATGGATAAGTACTAGAAAAACAACTCTGATCTCATGTGTGAGTACCATTATCTTTACACACAAAAGAAAATATTATTAGGCCTTAAGAAGAGTATGCCTTTAGAAGGCATAGCATCTATTCCAGGGGTTTTACAAGCTAAGTTTGAGGTATTTATACTCAGACTAGGGGTTTGAAAAGGTACTCCTAGACACATTTTTAGAACCTTGTTATTGTTTGGCTTATTAGTACAGAATAAAGATCTTTTACTCCATCGCAAGAAGTTGATTTAATTTATTTCCACTTTAACATTTATAAATAAGAAGGTGCACAGCATAAAAGAGGCCTCTAATCTATAAATTAGCAAATAGTAATTTTGGGCTTTTTTTGGGTAAAACCACATTCATATATTCAGTAAATACCTATAAGCCCCTATGGGGTTCTGAGTTCTATGCCTAAGAATGTACTCATGAATAAAAACATGGTCTCACGGGGCCATGAGACCCATAGTTGGGGCTGTCATTAATAATCACACACTGCATGTTATATTCGTCACTGTGATGAGTGCCGTGAAGGAGAAGTATGAGAATGTGTAATGGGATTTGACCTAATGGGAGGTCAGGGAAGTCTTCCATGAGGAAGTACTAGTTGAACAGTGACTAAATATCTTTAGCCTTTCATGGATTCCAAAACCCTGCCTTATATCTTGATACTTGAGTGTGGTTGCCAAAACAATCTGAAAATAATGGTGAAAAGAAAACAGATCAAAATAAAAATGTGGTAGACATCCTCAACTTGGTCTGTGGAGTTCTAAAATGCCTGCCTCGCTCATTACCACTCATTAGCATCATAGCTAATTTGTTACTATATCAAATCTGGTCATGAGTCATATAGTTAATTACATGTGAATTTAATCATCTATCTCCTAAAAAATGATCTGCAGCAACATTCTCTGTCCATGTGTATCCATAAAATTCATTTGACAGCTTGTAGTTGTAGAGGAGGATGTTTAAAGGTTGGTTTTTGAGAGATTTCTGTGATTTAAAGCTGAAAAGATACAGAGAGAGCATTATAGAATATGCAGTATGAACTGTATTAGTGTTAAAAAAGTAAAGTCTTTTTTTAAAAAGTATAATTAATGCATGTTTAATGATAAAAAATCACAAATCTAAAACGTTATTCCAAACAGCCCTTGTCCAACAATACAGGAGGGTTCAGATGGAAAGTTAATGCTTCTTAGCAATAAGCAGGCTGGTTACATGGTGTCTAGATTTCTGCCTAGGGTGGCTGCATCCCAGCTGTGTTGCCTAGGAGTTTAGTATAGATAAAAGCCAGGCTGTTGATATGATTATGGAAGCACAGACCACTTTACTTTATCTCCAGTAGAACTAAATTTAGTGTCTCTTGGGGGGGTCCATTTTTTCCAATGAAAGCTGCACTTCATAATGATTTTGAATAATTCAAAAATGGCAGAATCCGAATGAATAGATGCATCATAGACTTCGCTCCAACTTGTGAGGTTATGGAAGGTCTTGCTTTTCTTGCAGGAAAATTTTTTTTTTTTTTTTTTTTTTTTTGCGGTACGCAGGCCTCTCACTGCTGTGGCCTCTCCCGTCGCGGAGCACAGGCTCTGGACGTGCAGGCTTAGCAGCCATGGCTCACGGGCCCAGCCGCTCTGCGGCATGTGGGATCTTCCCGGACCGGGGCACGAACCCATGTCCCCTGCATCGGCAGGCGGACTCTCAACCACTGCGCCACCAGGGAAGCCCAGGAAAACTTTTTTTAGAGAAAATATGTTTCTTACACACAGAGTCTTAGTCTAAGGTGAGTTTGATGTCCTTACTCTGTTAACTATTTTCTTCAATTATATGTGGAAAGAAAACATTGGTAGCAAAAGTGCTTCATTCTAATTTCTTATATAGCCCTTTTAGGTTTTTCAGACACAAGCTCCTCTTCTTTCCTTGTTACTCTAGGGAGAAGAAGATGGGATACATCTATCTAATTTCCTCATTCTTAACCCAAATCAGAGCAGCGTGAGCTCACTACTCTGAATGTATATGTAAGTGCGGTGTGTGCATTGTCAGGTAAAGACAAACCCAGATTTAGGTAAAGAGAGATATTATTTAAAAGGATTATTGCAGTATGGGGAAGGGGACCATTGCAGTAAATAGGGAGAATGATCCTTCCTTAAAATCTGTAAGCTTTTTAAAGGTCAGACAAAAACAATTTTTCTTTTACTGGAAGGGGCAAACAAGGCTAGAATAACCAGGTCTGGGGAAAGGGTGGCTGAGTGGTACGATCCTGAGAGGCCATTAAGAAGGGGCTGAATGCTGACTCAGGCTGGGGAGAGGGTCGAAGATCGGGGCCTGAAGGGAGGAGAGAAGCTTAACTTAAGTTTGGCTCAGTCAGGGAATTGTATTTTGTCCAAATTGGTTGATGTATTTTGTCCAAATTGGTTAATGGGTACAAACAGTTCAGCTAATCATTTCCGAAAGGGAACTTGGAGGATCTGTGTCTGGCATAGGTAAACAAGGAGGGCATCCATGAATCTTATCTAAGTCACATGGGGAAGGGTGGCTCTGGGCAGTAAGCCATTTCCTGGAACGCAAAATGCTGGGGTTTCTTAACCATCCCTGTTTTCCAAGAACATAGGGCTCGGGTAAAGTTTAACATTGTCAACATACACACATACATATAGAAGTATGTGTATAAGAAATGTTATAGCGTGTGTGTGTGTGTGTGTGTATGTATACACACACTCACACATATATACATATCTGTAAATATTAATGTGTAAAGAACATTTTAGGGTAAGAATAATGAAATTAGATGTTACTCTTTTAAAGCCATATTGAAAAGATCATACTTTCCCTCAATCCAGAAGTGATTATCTTCCAGTTTAGTTAGACTTCTCTTATTTTAAGTAGATCTAGTGTGCTCAAATATACAGCATGTATGAGATTACATATTCATAATAACAGACTGGCGTTGGGGGTGGAGGGATTTTTTTTCTCCTTTATTTCCCGCTTCTTGTAAAACAATTTTCTATTTTTAAATCACTCCGCATATATTAGTGATACTTTAAGCATCTGTAATAAGTGGAGGTACCTTTTCACTAACACAGAAAAATTAGGAACTGAATTTCCCATTTAAGGAAAAATCCATGGCTTTATGAGAAGATTAGTTACAGATTTTTTGAAAAAGAAATATCTTTGGATTTTTAAAACTAAGTTTAGTTTATTTAGGTTCATAAAAAAATCTACATGTAACTGTTCAGAAAAGTATTTGAATAAGAAAGAAACACTTATCATCATCATCATTATCGTTACAATCATCGTATTAATGTTTTGAAAGAAGATAATTTTGGAAAGGAAAAGACTCCCTGTCACAGAACTATGACTTAAAATTGAGTCTTCAACTTTTTCATTATCATATGATTTTATGGAAAGGTTATCAAATTATTAGGTAGAAACTACTTGTTTTCAGAGACAAAAAAGTATAGGTTTCTTTCTAGCTAAAGAGAATCGTTCACTCTACAACAAAATACACTAACCCCTTCTGACTTGGTTTGTAAATCTGCCACGACAAAGCTATGTCTTCTAAAATTAGCCAAACTCTTTGAGTGTTTATTTAAGATACTATTCTCAATGGAGTTTTGAGTCAATGGACTCAGGGATGGAAAGTTCTTAAATTACTTCACAATGTATTCCAGGATAAAAAGATTGCAATCCAAATCTCTCAGAGGTACCCTTTAATCAACTAGAATACCCTAGATCTCCCAGTTGTCTGCTACTCAGCAGCTGACATTATGGAAAAACTAGAATTAAATGGGTTTGTAAATCCTGTTGCCTGAGAAATATTAATCTTGTGGGCCAAAAAAGAAGTTCCTGATCAATTCCTAACAAATCTAGTTTCAGAAAGTTGAGCTTTTTTCCTCAAACATGCATTAAGAGATGTATTTCTCACATACATTTGAAATGCACAAGATGCCTTAAAATTATGGCCTGGGTTTCAGCAGCCATTTCTGATTGCTTTGGGTCAGAAATATGGGTTTGTCTCACTGTAATTTTCTACTTCTCCAGATTTAATTGAGCTTCACTTTTTTTTTTTTAAAGCAAAAATATAGAGAGAGGGAAGGTTGAAAGTTTTAGAATTACTCGTGCTCTCTGGCAGGTACATTACTGAATCCGTAGTTTATTCCTTCAGACTGCTTTGATAAGTACATTTTGAACATCATGGAAAAGTCATATTGACGTTTGAGAGCTATAGACAGTTTATTTGCTGGTGAAATCATGGCTAGTTGCACATGACTTCCTCATTCCTTTATCTTCCAGATGGTTCTTTACACTTATTAAAAATGTTGGAGGAAACAGACTCTTTTGTTTATTGTGGACTTGATATCAACCAAGAAACTGATACCCCAGCCTGCTGAAAAATGAAGCTGGCATGTAAATGCTTGTGTATGAAAAGTGTGTTTTAATTGCAGCTATGGCTTAATATTAAGTCTGAATAAATGAGACTAAAGATTCTTAACAATGTATATTGTGTATCCTCTGAGTCAGCCTATAGAGTCTTTTTATGCAATCTGAAACCAGAGAGGGAAAAACCAGCAACTTCCTTCCTCTTCTCTTTTATCTGTAACACATTTTTGTCCGGGAGAGGAAGAATACCATTGAAAGAAACAATTATGTGTATATATAGTGTGTGCTGCTGTGTGTGTGTGTGTGTGTGTGTATATGTGTGTTATTACATAGCCCCCTGACAGACACTTATATTAAACAATCCATTTACTAACCTCACTCGTTGTAAGCTCTGTAATAATACATGTAGATATAATAATAATATTGGAGAAATATTGGACATCTCTTCTGAGTTTTTGGTTATCTAAAAGTATCCTCAGTTGTTCTTGTGAAAAACATAAAAGTGTATAACAATATGATAATTACAAACATTGCCAGGTGGAAATTCCATTTCTGAATTTTGGAAAGTACTGTCTTAGCCTACTAAATTACAGTTATATCACTCAGACTGAATCATTTCTGTCATCCTTCACTTACCAACCACCAATGTACAGATTATTGGGTTCGTCTCAGAAACATCTTATTCTTGAACTTCCTCTCTGGTCAGAGGGAAAGGGAGCAAATAGTAAAGTGATTACCACTGTTTTTACTCTTTAAATAACTGCTCCTGGGAAGGTCATTTCCTTTGGCTCCTTTGTCAAGGATACCCAGGAAGAGTTTTCACAGGAGACTCTGAACTACAGCTGGCCTCGATAATTAATCACATGAGACTTTATGAATTTCAGTGAAGTTAAATATCAGTACAACTAAAATTATCTTCCTTGAGCTCTTGACTGCACATTTCTACACCAGCATAGTTTCCTTTTTGCAACCCAAGGTTTAACAATCTGATCCTTGAATGGGTCAGAGCTGCTATGCAGTAATATTACCGTACGAGTTGTGTACTACACAGCTCTAGGGGGCGCCATTCCCTTTGAGCCTATGTGAATGATGCCTTCTGGACTTGTCACATAGCTGCCATGAAATGGTCAATGTAATCATTTTTCTGTCTCTAGACTTCTGTTTTCCATGAAGTTTTGGGGGAGTGTCCTTAAGTATTTATTACTTATATTAATTTTATTTATTGCCTACTACAGTGATTTTTCCTACTAGGATTTACATTTAGGAGAAGTCTTTAGTAATTTCCAAGGATCCATGCGCAGTGTGTGTCTTCTTGTGAACCTGCCACTTAATTTGTCTGTTGAAGCACAGTAGAGAAGCTCAACAATCCAGAGTATTAGATACATCAGGTGAGGAAATTTCATTTGTAGCTTAGCTAGGTCTTAACTTTAATTGGTTTTGACAACCAAACTTGGTTGATTCCATTTGTAACTCCAGATGACAGAAACAAGAGGCATTGGAAAAATAATATCCAATCCTCTTTTCAAGTCTAATACAAGCTTGTGAGAGAAAATTTAATTAATATTTTTTTAATCTTCAGGAAAGAATGCTCTAAATTCATTTAAGAGGATTAAAAAACACAAACAAGCTTTTTTTTTTTTTTTTTTTTTTGCGGTATGCGGGTCTCTCACTGTTGTGGCCTTTCCCGTTGCGGAGCACAGGCTCTGGATGCGCAGGCTCAGCGGCCATGGCTCACGGGGCCCAGCCGCTCCGCGGCATGTGGGATCCTCCCGTTCCGGGGCACGAACCCGCGTCCCCCACATCAGCAGGCGGACTCTCAACCACTGCGCCACCAGGGAAGCCCCCAAACAAGCTTTTTTAACGGCCCAAGTAGACTTGCGTGAGAGAAGTGTTTTTTGATGTTTGCCTGTCAGCCATAGGAACGACTTCTAAGTTCTTGGCCTGGTCAGAAGGTCCAGCGTGATGGGGCCTCTGTACAGCTCTGCACCTCCACGTTTCATGCTCCCACTCTCCCACAGTTCTGTGGCTCCTGGACCTACTGGGCAGTTTCAGGACTCTGTGCCTTCGCACATGCTGTTACTGCCAGTTGTAACGTTCTTTCTGTCCTCGGTCACCTGCCCAGCTCCGCCTCATCACTCAGTCCAGCACGGGGTCATCTATGACTTTTCTACGGAAGCTTTCCCTGCTTTTTGCTCTCCATGCCCCCATTTTTCAACTTCCAACAAAACCACATCATCTTCCTTTTAGAAGTGCTGTATCTGTAGCTGATACACAATCTCACTCTTGTATGGTAAGGATTTGTTCCCATGTCTTTTCTCATAAGAGGTTGCACTCCTTCAGGGCTGGGCCTGTGCCTCACTGTGGTGCTGAGCTTGAGCTGAGAACACAGAGGATTACAGAAGCTAAGCAGCTTGTCAAGAGAACATAAATGACTAGGAAGCAACAGAGCTCGATGAGGACCTCCATCTGTGTGACTCCAAAGCTTGTTCTTCACGTCCCCAGTCATGGTGTCCAAGGTCACCACTTGATGCCTGTGTGCCAGTTGGGGAGCTGGGTGTTTCTGCAGTTCTTGGCAGCTCCATTTCCTCATGGGGTTGGCCTATTGTCCTCTTGCTTCCTCTTCCTACTGCTGGGGAGTGTCATTTTCCCTGGGCTATTCCTCCCCATCTTTTCTGACCAGGGCATTCTGTCTTCACAGAACACAGGCAGGCACCCATGGGCACTAGATTGGTAATTTGGCTTTAGCTTTTTCTCTCAGGAGGCCCACTGCCCACTTTTACTTTTCTCATCCCCCAGGTACTCGTGTACTCTCCGTCCGGCAACTAGTGACTATTCTCAGGTTGTTTATAGAGTCACACAGTTTTCCAGATCACTGCTTCAGCTACTTCCAGCCGTTTTCCTCAGTTCATGCCACGTAAATGAAGTGTGCACACACGTACACAAATATTCCGAGTACACGTTACAGAATCTTTTTGGTGGGCCTATTCTACGTTTTACAACTAGTTCCCCCATTCAGTTTTTTATTATTGCAATAGAAGCAGCGGGTGGTATGTTGTCAAGATGTATTTGCTGAACTGAATTATTTGAATCTAAACCTGAAAAGATATTAAAAATTGCCCTACTACAATAAGACTTTAGACTATTGGCTTTATTTGCTTATAAGAGGATGAAAAAATATACTTTAATTATCTTTGGGTTTTTTTTTTTGTCTTTTCCCAGCATGGTTCACATATCATTAACAATCCAAGTGACTGGACTTTAGAATTTTTTATATGATCTTTTTTTAAAATCTGGGTAACTTTTATCTTTGAGTTCCTTCCTCCCTTTGTGAATCATCACCATCTTCATCACTGTCACTCTTTAAATGTTTATCAAGAGCTCATCAAACACCTAGGGCCATAAATATGTGAAAATACCTTGAGACGTTACCTCCTGCCTGGGTTTCACTTATGCCCCAAACAGGCAGACCTTCTCCCACTGGTCTTTGTTACGCTTGTGGAAAAATCCTCTCATCTTGAGATCATCATTATTTTTATAATAACTTAGAGATTTATTGAAAAACAGCTTGTGTACACCAGAAAGAAATGGGACATTTTAGGGAATATTCACCTTAAAACTGCAATCAAGCATATGACTGGTTGAAATGGATGAGTATGAGTCTCTTAGAAATATTTTTCTTAATACAGAAAGCACTTTAGCAACAACAACAAACAATAATAGCTAACAGTTATAAACTGCTTATCCTCTGCTAGACAGTGTTCCAAATGCTTCATACTTATTAAACCATTCAATTCTAAGAACAACCAGATGGTGTAGTACTACTAATATTTATGATTTACAAATGAGAAAACTAAGGGACAGAGAGGTTAGGTGATAGCTAACCTTTAACAAGGTCAACTAGCTAATGAGTGGCAGAGCCAGAATTGAAACCCAGGCTGTCTGGACCCAGAGTCCTTGTCTATCTTATGACAAGACTGCCCCACTGGTTATGTGTCTGTTTCATATATAACATAGGAAAAAGCATATTGACAGCAGTAAAGCCATACTTTATAATAATAATTAAATCTTAAACTTAAAATCTATAAATGCAGGGGGGTCTTCAGATGGGCAGAGAAGGGCTCTTGATTCATAGTACAATAGGAAAACTATCCCCAAATTTTAAACATGGGTTTCCAGTGTGTTTGGATATAGATAACAAGTTAACTTGAGTCACAGATTGGAGCATTGGGAGAGAGGTCACTGTTATGGGCTGGATTGTGTTCCCCTAAAATTCATATGTTGAAGTCTTAATGCCCATTACCTCACAATGTGACCTTATTTGGAGGTAGTGTCTTTAACGAGGTAGCTAAGTTAGAATGAGGTCATGGGGAGGGCCCTAACTGATTGGTGGTCCTTATAGGAAGGGGAGATTAAACACAGACTCCCAGAAGAAAGGCCAGGTGAGGACACAGGGAGAAGGAGGTCATCTATAAGCCAAGGAGAGAGGCCTCAGAAGAAATAACCCTGCCTACACATTGACATCAGAGCTCTAGCCTCCAGAACTGTGAGAAAATACATTTCTGTTGTTTAATCCACCCAGTCAGTCTGTGCTTCTTTGCTTTGGTAGCCCTAGGAAACTAACACAGTAACTGTCTTCATCAGTTAGGGCTGCTATTACAAGAATACTATAGACTGGGTGGCTTAAACAACAAACATTTATTTCTCACAGTTCTGGAGGCTGGGAAGTCTGAGATCAGAGAGTTAGCAGGTCTATTTCTGGTGAGAACCCTCTTCCTGGTTTCCTCACACGGTGAAGAGAGAGTGAGCTTAAATCTCTTTACCCTTTAATAGGAGCACCACTCCCTCATCCAAACCTGATTACCTCCCCAAAGTTTCACTTCCAAATACTATCATGTTGGCGATCAAGGCTTCAACAGACGAAAATCCATAGCAGTGACTTAGGAAGAGAAAAATTGTAAGCTAAAGTTTAAGGAATTTTCTAATATAAAACCCATTAGGAAAACACATGCCACGATATTCTATTAATCATTGGCCAAAAATATAATTTACTTAGAATGCATTTTTACATGATGTGGGGTGCCAGCGGTCACATGACTTGGTCTTGATGTGGGCAGATAGGACAGTCTCCTTAGTCATGTGATTTGAAGGATTCCATTGGTTCACGTCTCCCACGAAGTATATCCATTATTATTCCATTGGTTCCTGCCTCCCCAACGAGGTGGAGAATTATACCTGTTATCACTCCACCTGACCCTGAAATTGCTACTGGTATCATGGTCATCCTCCAGAAAATTCTTGTTAAAAAGGCCCTGAGTAAAAGGTAGGGGGCAATATATTTGTTATAAAAGGATGGGCTAGTTTTTGGGTGAATTGACTCTTCCTTGCCAGAATTAAAAAGTTGGAAAATGAGATTTTGCAGGAGGTGGTTGTCAAGGAAGTTCTAGGCTGAGGTGATTGTGTAGTCAATGGCACCTAGTTTATTCTTTCATTTGACAGATGCTTTGGATCTCTGCTTTGGGCAAGGCTCTGTGCTACCTGCTAGGCATACAGCTGTGCCCATGACAAAGGCAGCCACTGCACTTAAGAAGTGTGTGTTCTCGTGAGAGGTGCAAATGTTAAAAAGTGCAAGCCATCATCGGTTATTTAGTTCTAACTGTGGCAAGTGTTATGCCAGGAAAGAGGCTGGAGAGAGTGAAAAATAATTTTACTAAACTCACTGTGTTGCTGAAGGTTGGCACCGTCTTTTAGCCTGTGGTGTCCAATGTGGACAACACTAGCCACAGGTATCTACTGAAATGGAAATAATCGAAATTAAATAAAATTACATATTCCGTCCTCATGGCACTAGTCACATTTCAGTTGCTCTGTAGCCACATGTGCCTATTGTCTGGGCTATAGAGTTATACCAGAATTACAAAGTAAAGTAAGAAAGTCCTTAACTCTATCTGTTAATTCCTTAGGGAATAGAAGACATCTATATATCTATGTATCTATATCTGTCTATATATATGGACCAAAATAGTCCACTTCTGGCTGCAGGCCAAGGTACAAATCTCGTCTTAGGCTGGCCTTCAAAATGAGGAATGGGGCTTGGTTTTAAACTAGAGATAGATTTCTTTTTCTTTTAGTATTATGAATATTGAGGTTTTGCATTCTTACAGTGTTCATTTTTATATTTATGAGCAATTTGTCCATAGTAACTAGGGGATCTTTAAGATTTTTCTTTTCCTTTTTATTTAAAACGCCTGACTGTACAAAATAAACCTCCTATGGTTTATAGAGATGAGAAATGTTGGAAACTGTTCCCTTGAAATAACATAGCAGACTTTGGACCCTCCACAGCCGAGAAAACTAATCTCGACTTCACTACAGCCAAGCTCAATTTTTCCAAATACATGGGAAAAAAGAAGAGACTGAAATGTGGGTAGAGAAGAAGGAAATCAGCTGTGATGGTTCAGTACCCTTGAAGTTGACACTATTGGGAGACTTTATTAAAAATGTGCAACCTGAAACGGAGGATTAAAAAAAATAATATGTTATGGAAGGGGATATGCTTTTGCTGTCACACCTAAAGGTCACCCTTTGAAGGGAGCTGAGATGACTGCCAGGACCCATTGATTTCTCTCAGTGCTGAAACATCCTCTGGCAGGTGTCAGCCTGGCTGCTCCAAGACATAAATACGGAAAATTAAAGGGTAAGTCAGAAAGAGAAAAACAAATATCATATATTAACGCGTATATGTGGAATGTAGAAAAATGGTGCAGGTGAACCTATTTGCAGGGCAGGAATAGAAACACAGACGTAGAGAACGGATGTGTGGACATGGTGGCAGGGGAAGGGGAGGGTGGGATGAATTGGGAGATTAGGTTTGACATAAATACATTATCATGTGTAAAATACATAGCTAGTGGGAACCTGCTGTATAGCACAGGGAGCACAGCTCGGTGCTCTGTGACGACCTAAAGGGGTGGGATGGGAGGTTGGTGGGAGGGAGGTCCAAGAGGGAGGGGATATATGTAAACATAGAGCTGATACACTTCAAGGTACAGCAGAAACTAACACATCATTGTAAAGTAATTATACTGCAATAAAAAAAAATAAAGGGTAAGGAAGAGTGGCCCAGGGGATCCCGCTAGGAGATGGTGAGACTGTGTCAGTAGTTGTTCTGAACAGACATGACGTACATTTTTACATAAGCAGCACAACAAACATGCTTCTATGAAACAAACAAGTATTTCCCTTAGAGGAATACAGCTTCTCAAGTCTCTAGGGTAACAAAGTTTTAAGATCCTGTCTGGGTGTATACAGTTCTTTTAATTTGTCTCTGATGAGGCTGTTTTACCTTGTTAAGTAGGTTATTTTCCTTAATGACCTTAATGCTGCGTTTATTTTTCTTGTACAGTATTCATCTTTACTTTCCCCCTGTGCTCCAGCCATGGCAATCCCTCTGCAATTCTCCAAATATCCCATGGGCATTCCGGCAATATTCAATAACCACTGAGGTGATTTTGCTCAGTGGCTAATGTTTTGGATTTTTTTTCTTCAAGTTTCTCAGAAAATGACGAAAGAGGGATAAATAAGGAGTAACATGATGTGCTGTCCCCAGGGATGGTCATGGGGATTTCCTAAGGGACCCTGTGGAGGGAGCCATACCTACCTTAGTGCTTCTCTCGTTTCCATTTGGGTTCCAAACCTGAGGTGCTGACGTTCATGCTATACTATTAACAAGTTAAAAATGCTAGAACTGTCTCCTAAAAGATAGGCAAGTGAGGGAAACTGGTTTTAGCTAGTATGGTGTGTGTGTGTGTGTGTGTGTGTGTGTGTGTGTGTGTGTGTGTGTTTAACCCCTTTGTACACTGGTAGTTGTAAAACTAATCTTTTCCCTCCCCTTTCCTGTGTTATTTCTGGTGTTAGTGGGTGTTTCAGGTACAGCAGGATGGGAGAGGGGCAAAGAGAAGTATCTGTGGGGGGGTGGACCTTTCCAACTGCCCTTTCTTATTGTGAATATTCATAAATGCATAATGATAACATTTCCTGAATGCTAAATCATGCTAATAACCCCTATCAAGTAGAGGAAAGATCTTTATGTCTTAGAACAATCAACAGATTATTTAAACCTGAGAGCTTTACATCATATTAGATTAAGTTGTGTATGTTAAAATTCTCCAAACAGCAAGTATAAAGATACTGCCTTATACATAAAAGAGGCATTGAGGGCTTCCCTGGTGGCGCAGTGGTTGAGAGTCTGCCTCCCGATGCAAGGAACACGGGTTCGTGACCCGGTCCAGGAGGATCCCACGTGCCGCAGAGCAGCTGGGCCCGTGAACCATGGCTGCTGAGCCTGAGCTTCCGGAGCCTGTGCTCCGCAACGGGACCCATTTATTGTTATGTAAAACAAATTTATTGGACATTTTAGAATTAGTTTGTTTTCCTTTCACCAAATTGAGAAAGCAAGTAGGCAGATTTTTTTTTTGTCTTTGAAGAGGCATGACTATTCAGATTTTGCTGGGAAAGATATTTTCCATCTAAAAATGCTTGCATATACCGGTTGGTGATACATGGATATTTTTTTATGACATAGTAAGTTTTCAGAATTTATTTGAGGTCTCTCTTACATACGTAGAATGATTGAGGTGGAAATCTACATGGAAGCAGAGGAATTAACCAAATGGTGTTAGAAGGTGGTTTCTAACCATGGGAACACAAGCTTTTTGTGGACAGACCGGAGCTCCCTACCTAAGCCCAAAACAGGGGAGCCACCTGGTGGACAATGTGAGAACTTCATTTTCTGGGGGTAGTTATAAATGCATAGACCATGTGCAATCCCCGCTTTTTTACTTTAGGTAGATTTACTTATATATTTAAATTAGTATGCTTTACATGTTGAATTGCTGGGTAACTTTCCCACTTCATACAAATAACAGGCTCTGATATAAGGAGAAGGAACCATGAAGATCAAGTGAGAACAACAATCAATCCGAGAAGTAGAGGCTTTTATTCCATTTCATGTTTTGTCTTTTTGCTTTCACAGTTCATTGTTCAGCTTAACCGTGTTTACACATAGAAAATGGTTTTTATAAATACTTTCAGCTCCCCTCCAGCTACTTTACTTCCTATCTCTCTCTTCGCCTGCACTGCCAAACTTCTTAACAAGGTTGTTTACACTTGCTGTGTGTACTTCCTTACCTCCCATGCACTCCTTAGCCAACTTTACTCTGTCTTCTTCCCCTGACGCTCCATTAAATTGTTCTCATCAGAGTCACCAGTTACCTTCTTGTCACAAAATCTTGTGGATGTGTTTCAGCTTTTATCTCCCTTGACTACTTGGGAACGTTCTACATGGCTGATCACTCCCTCCTTCCGGCATCACCGCTTCCCTGGATTTGGGGGACATCCTCTGGACATTCCTGGCCTTCTTCTTACATCTCTGGCTTTTTCTTCTCAGCAGTTTTTGCAGGTTACCCCTCCTCTACTCTTCTATGAAATTCTGGTGTTTCTTAGGGTTCTAGCCTAGGCTCTCTTCTCTTACTCCATCCTCTCTTTCTGGGTCATCCTGTCCATGCTAATGCTTTCTGTTGCCCCCTCTATGCTGTTGAATCCCACATGTATATCTTTGGTCCAAGTGTGTCTTCCTATCCCTGAATGACCTCCACTCCCCACACATCCCTCCCAAGGACCCACCCGGCATTGCACTCTGGGGGTCTCTCAGCCACAGCGAGGCCAGCGCGTCTCAAACTGTGCTCATCTCCACCCACATCTCCTGCCTGCCCTCCACGACACCTCTGCTATCCCTACTTGAATGAACGAATGACAACTCAGAGCAATCCAAGCAAGAATCCTGGGGTTATCCTTGATTTTTTTCCCTAAACCTCCATCTCTAAGCAATTACCAAGTATCGCTGGGTCAGCCTCCTAAATATCTCCCTAAGAGATCTCCATCCCCATAGCTATGGCCTTAGTTATTTATCCTCTGGTTAGTGAAAAATCTTTCCTTCTCCATATACCCTTGCCCCCCTCCGAAGCACAGCAGCTTGATGACCTTTCTAAACGTAAATCTGGTCATGGCCATTCTGCGCACTTAAAGCCCTTCCAACGTTTCCCATGGCTCATCCTGCAAACTTCTTAACTTCGCCTGTGGAGCCCTTTGTGACCTCCTCCCATCCAGCTTGGCCTCTCATCACCTTCCTCTTTCAGGCACAACCCCAGACACACCGAACTTTTCCCTCAGTGGCACCAGTTAGGCTGCCATGCTGAGCAGTTATACAGGCCCTCCCTTCTGCTGGCACCCCTGCTCCCCGGGAGCCTTTGTTCACACACTGCATTGGGCACTTCACCGCAGGTGCCAGGCCTTCAGGATACCTTTTCTGATGTGGAGCCTTCTCCTGCCCCTCCCACCTTATCAAGGTTAGGATCTTTGCCACGTGTTTTCCACAGCACCCTGTCCTTCCCCTAACATAACACTTTCACTGCTTCTTTATCTCTTTCCCACTAGACAGTCTCTCTTACTTAAAATAATGAGGTAATGAATTTTAACACAGCCATTTAAAATCGAGCCCTAATTAATAAATGATAGACATTGGGTATATAAGGTGAACTCAGAGAACATCTCATCCAGTCCTCTTGTTTAATAGAAAAGGAAACAGGAGTTAATGATAGTCCCAAGGTCACACAGCCAATTCATAATTTGTTAATTGTCTTTGCACTGCAGACATCAGCCACAATCCCTGTCCTTTGTATCTGTTTGACGGACTCTGGTTTTCTCTACAAGAAGCTTAGAAAGCTTCACTTTCTTAGCTGGAATGAAAGCATGATTTACACTCTGTTTTGGTAGACTTTGGTGTGTTTTTTTTGCCTGAGTTACAGGGAACAGGGACTCATTTAGGCTTTTTTCAGGTGAGACTATAAATGACAATGCAAGCAACGCATCTCCTGGGAAGAAGGGAAGCCACAGACTCACAGAACCTCCGGCTGGAAGGTCATGACAGATCAAGGAGGCTTTAAGGCACTGTGTTATCTTTTCCTCTCTCAGGAGCAAGAATTCAGAATTTTCACGCTAGTGTTGTAGCCTTAAGTTCAGCTCTCTGCTCTCTCTTTCTTCCCTCTGTTTCCTAGCATCTCTTTTTGTGAGCAACTAAGGCTTTTCGAATTTCCCAGGCTCACTTTCTGAGAGAGTTCATCTGATTGGTTTGACTAATTGGTGTCATTGCTGCCTGGAGTCATAGGTCACTGGCCCCCATTGAGTGGCCGCTCTTGGGCCAGTGTGATGCTTGGTTTAACCAGTTGTGGCTGGGGAGATGGGTTTTTAAAGCACAGAGCAAAGCCATCCCAGCTCAAGGTCAGCCTGACACTGTTTTCTTTAGCAGGGGTCTGTGGACTTGGACAGGGTCATGCAAGGCTTGGCAAATGGTGTTCTGGATCTTCTACACGGGGATAATTTAAAGTTCCTCTAAAAATGTGGAGTTTTTTGGTTTGCCTAGCTAAGGCCTAAAAAACTGCCAGCTGCTGAAATATTGGAATTGAAGTTTCTGATAGTCTGATTTTCACAGTCATCTATTCTGGAACGAAATCTGAGGCCTGCCTTGGAAGAGCAGCCTGACATTCACAAAATTGAATGGGTTTGGTGAATGTATGGTGAGTTTTTCCAGGCGTATATATTTATAAAGTTGATTTAAAAATAAGAATATAAGAGTGATGGTATTTGACAGTCAGAAGAAATGTTTTGACAAGTGTATGTGATGATTTCGTGGTGCGTATTCCGCTAAGTGTACAGGAGTGAAGCTGAGGTAATAAATGTATGTCTTTCAAGGAAGTGGTACTTATTGCTGTGAACTTGCTGTTGAGTTTTCATGTGCACTCACCTGTCATTCATGATTTTGCTCTAACTCACATTGCTGGATCATTATTTCCAAAGATGCTAGGAACGTGGGAAACTTGAATGGATTCTGGACTTTCAGAAAAGCTGTAAAAGTTGTTTTGGGACATTTGAGCAATTTAATATGCACCGCAGTGAGATGAAATTACTGAATAAATGTCAGCTTTGTTGGGGGCAATGATAGTAGAGTGGTTACGTAGCATGTCCTTATTTTCATGATATGCCTACTGAGGTATTCAGGATGATGTATACACAGACAGATGGATAGCAGTGGATAAGTTGATTAAGCCAACATGACACAATATGGAAACTTGGATGCTATTATTTTAACTTCTGAGCAGCATAATTTTAAAAACAAACATATAAAGCATGAGGAAAATGTGTGGCTAATACTTTGGTGTTGTGGATGGCTTGAGTTTGAGATCTGAAACTTGAGCGAGTCTCACATTAGGGAAAGCAGGTCTTGACATTTTCTTGGAGTAACAGTAGTCTAGTCTTTTACCAAATGCCCTACTGGATTTGGGCCACCAACAGTGAGGACCTCATTAATGACTAAATCTCTAAACAGTCACTGTGGAGGGAGCTGAGTTGGCTGCTGCTTGATTTAACTGTTAATAAAAGTAGCCCATTTCATTTAATAGCTGCCTTACCATCATTAAAAAGAAAAAAAAAAAAAGGTGGAGAGTACAAGGCAGTTGCCCCTTTGACAATGCCTTGCTAATAGCTCTTTGGCCATTGCAACCGCCACTGAAACTAGAAGTCACACCAGTGTAAATGGGTGCCTGTAGAGCCACTGGGTAGGCTAGTTCTGCCCATGCCATGATGCACTCCTAAAGGGGACAGTTTCAGTCTTTTTAAAAGCATTATGACTTGGCAGAGAATAAAGAATAAATGTCCTTGGTGAAAGGACATGTCTAGACCAGATGCAGTACGTCTGTCATTGGGCTGCAGGGAATGCTGTGCGCGTAGAAGACAGTGTGAAAGGAGCCCCTGGAGTTGTGCAACACAGGGCCAGATGTCACGAGAAACCACTTGCTTACTGAAAGTCTCAGCGCTGCGGCCGTTAAGCAGCTGAAGCCATTTTGTGATCAGTTCACCCTGATGTTGGACCTTTGTTATTGCATCTACACTCTTATTCTGGCATTTTTGCAGATTTATTTTTTGGGTGAATCAAGTAGCCGATAATTTAGGCAATGCAATCAGTAATTTCTTAAAGTGAAACCTTACCAAGTAAATTCCAGAATGGATTTTTAAAAATATCCTTCTAATATTAGTAACTAGTAACTAATATTAGTAATTATCCCTGTAGCCTTTGTCTGCTCTGGGGTTTGAGGCATCCTACAACCTTCAAGCCATTGTAAATAATCTTTTTGAAATGGAAATAGCACGAGTTGGTGAAGCAGAGGTTTTTATAGAAGCTTGTTCTGCATGGGGCTTGTGGCACTCAAGATAGTTGTATGAAGTTGGATTTCAGGGTCATTCATTACACAGGGAAAGTTACTTTGAGATGCTAGAACTTTTAAACAATATATTTTTTGTGATGATGACCATCTACTACCAAAGTTTCATCTGAAGTGCAATTAATTACCGTTGTCACCTTGCTAAAGGTTGATATCACTCTTCTGTCCTTTCTTATTAGATCTGTTGACATAGAGGCAGATGATCACGATAATGGGGAAGGAAAGGGGGGGGGCGGGGATCAACAGGCAGTGACTTATTGTTTTATTGAATGGCTCTTTTGTCAAAATGCCTGCAAGAGAATTCTCAGGATACCAGTATCACCACACACACCTCAATTCACAAAGCTTTCTGCAGTTGAATCATATGTTTAGAATTTAGCTCGGGGTTTTCTATTATTCAGCTCACTGGTGCTGAAGCAATTTTGTTGACATTTTCTGTAAGTGGATTAGGCTCACAGTCATTTGCCCAAAGCAGATAGATGGCTTCTTAAACAGAGTACCCTGGCAGAAACCTATCTTACGGTATTTTCAGAAATATAACAGTCCTGTCACAAAAGATAATGTTTGTCATTAATATCTTTTGGTGACAGATGATTTCAGTTCATTTTTAGTTTCTCATCTGGCCTAAATGAAACAGCTGTTTAAAACTTTTTATTCCAATAGTGAGCAATGCTTCTGTGTTTTACAATGAACAGTGTTGTAACTTCTAAATTACAAATAAGAAAATAGACTTTTGGAGGGGGGAAGATTACACGTTCTGGGGTTTCCCAAGGAAAGTTCCCACATCAATGCAATTGTTACTCTTTTTATTTTAAACATTATGAGATTTTTCATAGAGTTAACGGGTGATCAATCCTGAATTTTATTCTCAGTAATGGTTTATTCCCCCTGACTTTACCAACTTGTCTTTTTTAAGCTTCAGAGTGCTTATGTTTCCTCACAATTTAGAAGGTAAAATACAGTAGATATCTATAAGATTACTGATATATATATATAATGTTACTGATAGTGAAACATTGCATTTACTGAAAGCTTTAAATTTTCAGTTTATAAAATAATAGTAATAGCTAATAATCATTAGAGTTTATCATGTATGCCAGGCATTGTTCTATATGATTCACATGTATTATCTCTCTTAACCTTGCTTTTAAACCTAGAGATGGGTACAATTATCATAGTCATTTTATAGGTGAGGAAATTGAGGCATTGAATGACCTTGCCCAAGGTCAAAAAGCTAACACTTGGTGGATTTGAACCCAAGTAGTCTGACTGTGCAGGTCGTACTATATGTTCACCTGTAGAATAGCAGTGTGGTTACAGTTCAAAGCCTCCAGGCCAAATTGTTATTATATGACAGAAATGTGGGATCCTTAGAATCAGATATATTCCTTCATCACTCCTGGGGTTCTGGTTCTGCTCTCAACTTGTGTGTACCATCCTGGGCAGCCATCTTATGTGGGTGACTTTTAGGGTTCATGAGTACTGCAAGGACAATCAGTATCCTGGGGATCTGAGAACTAACTGATGAGTTTTTACATTGCAGCATTCTTCAGAAAGGTTTGACATAAGTACACTACCATGTGTAAAATAGATAGCTAGTGGGAACCTGCTGTACAGCACAGGGAGCTCAGCTTGGTGCTCTGTGATGACCTAGATGGGTGGGATAGGGGATGGGGTGGGAGGGAGGTCCAAGAGGGAGGGGATATATGTATACATATAGCTGCTTCACTTCATTGTACAGCAGAAACTAACACACCATTATGATTCATTTATAATCTTCTTTTTTGGATCTGATCTATTAGCGCTTATGATGAGGTCTTTAAAATGAAAACCAGTCATCTTCTCCCCACTTTCCCTAATCATGAATCTTCTATCATTGCTTTTGTATTGCAGTTTCCTGAAAAGTTGGCTCAGATTAAAATTATTAAATTATTCCAAACTCTGTACCCATATTGAAGGCAAAGGTCAGACATCAAAGTATGAGCACAAAAGTAGTATTTATGTGAGTCTATCAAAGCATTTTTGAGGGTCTATCAAAGCATTTTTCTTTTTAAAACCAAGTAAGTCTTAAGCTACTTTTTTCTTCTCTACATTTCTAAGACCTATTAGATGACATGAGCAATATAGCATGTAATGCACCTAAACACAAAGAAAAATAATGCAGTGAAGAAAAAGCATCTGTTGGTCTCGGAAGCAGGCGTTACTAGTTATTTCCTTCACACTTATTTTCTGTGTGAACTTGAGCAATGTATTTATTTAGCTATCTTCAGTCCATTTCTTCATCTATATATTTATGAAAACATTGTAGCTGTACTTCAAAAATTTGAAATAATTACTAAGAACTCTTACTTAGCAGAACAAAATGATACTGTCACTAAATTAAACTTTATTGAGTATTTTCCACTTTCAGTGGTTTTTCCCAAGTATAAATTTCAAGGAAACAAAGTAAATTCTAAGTAAATAAAAATGAGGAAAAATGGGATATATTAGACTATTTTGGTACTGTGTCAGAGAGGCAGTATCCTTCCAGGACACTCTCCCATACTCTCTATATCTGTATCTGTAAGACTGTAGAAGGATTGAGGACTCAAGGTGAGCATCAAAAGATCCTTACATCGTATTTCACTGATTGTAAGATGAAGAAGCCTCTCCATCTTTCAAATTGTTGTTCAGTTGTTGCTTTTATGAGGAAGCCTTGACTGATCCCCTAAAATACCCATTCTCACAGCATCACATTCCTTTCCTTTAAGCACACAGCACAACTTGCGATTAGACATAACTTTCTTTTTGTGATTTTTTTTGATTTTTGCCTGTGTCCCTCACTAGACTTAAGTTTTATGTGGGCAGGAGGGGATCTGTGCTCACCGTGTTATCCCCAGAGTCTAGCCTGATGGTTCTTAATGGGCACAGTACTGACCCCTAGAGGGTGTTTTGGAACATTGTAGAGGTGACTGGGGGGGATTCTCCTGCCATTTAGTGGGACTGGCCAGGAATGCTGGCTGTCCTGCGCTGTGCAGGATGGTGCAACATAATGAAGAACTGCCCTATGTCCTGCAAGACTTTCTCAAGTCCTGCTTGACTACACCCTCTAAAATACAAATCAGAGTACTTTTGTAAATGATGTTTATTTAACAAGAAGTTATGTGAAAGGCCCAGTACGTGAGGAAAAGGTAGTTACTGAGAGGGAAGCCTAAATGAATAAAGACATTGTTTCCAAATTATTGAATAATGTATTTCCTCTGGGTATTCTGTCCACCTGATTGTATAATTGCTATACAGTAATACTGGAACAAACTGAAGTGAGATATTCGTTTTAATATGATACTTTATTATTGATAATCCATGATAAGCATCCCACAGTATCCTGCGAAGTAGAAGCTGATATTGTCAACCACAAGGAAAATGCCCTTTGAGCTACTTTTGAAGATTTGGCAAATTTGGTGGGGTGTATGGACTTTACTTACTTCCTCACTTGCGGGATTATCAGACTTTTTCTCCATGGTGAGACTCTGTACTCGTCTTGACATATTATCCCTATCTTAATTAAGGTTATTTCCTTCCTCCTTTTATTGTATGTAAATAAGTCTGGTCAGTTGCCATTATTTGTTTTTATACTAGTGTCTTTGTAGTACATCTGCATTGTCATTTTCCTGTATCTTGTGTGTGTGGAAAGGCATCTGATCTTATCTCTCTTTTAAATTTAAATGAATTCATATTAAGTAAGTACAGGCATTTGTCTACTTCATTATGGTTTCCTGTGTGCCTGCCTGGGCATTTACATATTGAAATACATATTATTTTATTTTAAATGACCATTCTTATTTCTCCTTATATTATAGCTAGGATACTACATTTACTTAATTTTTAATAATGTATATAGCTAGGTTATATTATTTATGACTTTAATTTTAGAATAATAAAGGAAGCCTTACAAAATATTTGTTTTAAAGGATCTTGGTTTTGATAGGGTTGACAACCACAGGTGAAGACAAAGTCTGGCATATGGTAGATGTTTAATAAATATTTGCTTGACGTATTGATAGGTGAATAAGACAAAAATGAAGACCCAAGTCCTAACTGATAGCTAACAAAGACCACCAGTGTTCCTAAATCAAAGAGAAAAAGCAGTTCATATATCCATAGCTTAGAACAGGATACAATAGGGACAATAAGTGGGAATTGGAGACATTAAATTCCATACTTCTTTTTTTTTTTTTTTTGCGGTACACGGGCCTCTCACCGCCGTGGCCTCTCCCGCTGCGGAGCACAGGCTCCGGACGCACAGGCCCAGCGGCCATGGCTCACGGGCCCAGCCGCTCCGCGGCACGTGGGATCCTCCCGGACCAGGGCACGAACCCCTGTCCCCTGCATCAGCAGGCGGACTCTCAACCACAGCGCCACCAGGGAAGCCCCTATACTTCCCTTTATGATCTGGTCAACAAAACCATCTCAATGCAATAGGTTTTATTGATGAATTCAGGTGTTACCCATCAATACTACCTGTCATCAGCACTCTTGTTACTTGATTATTATTAATTTTGTATTATTATTATATTATTATTTTTTCAGCTTTATTGAGATATAATTGACATATAACATTATGTAAACTTAAGGTGTTCAGGGTGATGATTTGATATATGTATATATTATGAGATGGTTACCGCAATAAGGCTAGTTAACAAATCCATTACCTCATGTAGTTATGTGTTTTTTTTTGATGGTGAGAACTTTTAAGATCTACTCTCTTAGCAACTTTCAAGTATACAAAACAGTATTGTTAACTATAGTCACCATGCTGTATATTAGATCTCCAGAACTTATTCATCTTGTTACTGGAAGCTTGTACCCATTTACCACCTTCACCCATTTCCCCCGACCCCCCAGCCCCTGGCAACTACCAACCTACTCTGTTTCTATTAATTTGGTTTTTTGAGATTCCACATATAGTCTTTCTCTGTGTGCTTGTCTCACTTAGTACAATGCCCTCAAAATTTATCTATGTTGTTGAAAATGGTAAGATTAACTTCTTTCTCATGGCTGAATAATATTCCATTTTACACACACACACACACACACACACACACACACACACACACACACACATATATATATACAATCTCCATATATATATATTACATCTTCTTTATCCATTCATTAGTTTGGTGGACACTGAGATTATTTCCATGTTTTGGCTATTGTAAATAATGCTGCATTAAACATGGGGGTGCAGGTCTCTCTTTGAGATCCTAATTTCATTTCCTTTGGATATATTCCCAGAAGTGGAATTGCTGGATCATATAGTAGCTCTATTTTTAATTTGGGGGGAACCTCCACACTGTTTTTGTATATGACCGTACCAATTTACTTTACCACCAACAATGTGCAAGGGTTCCCTTTTCTCCACATCATTGCCAATGCTTATTACCTCTTGTCTTTTTGGTAAAACCCATTCTAACAGGGGTGAGGTGATATTTCATTGTGGTTTTGATGTTGATATTGAGCACCTTTTCATGTACCTGTTGTCCATTTGTATATCTTCTTTGGAAAAATGTCTATTCATATCTTTGCCAATTTTTTAGTCAGATTGTTTTTTGCTATTGAGTTGTTATATATTTTGAGTTATTACATGCATATTGAGTTCCTTATGTATTTTAGATATTAACCTCTTATCAGATGTACGGTTTGCAAATATTTTCTCCAGTTCCATAGGTTGCCTTTTCATCTCCTTCTTTGTTTCTTTTGCTGTGAAGAAGCTTTTTAGTTTGTTGTAGTCCCACTTGTTTATTTTTGCTTTTTTTTGCTTGTGCTTTTGGTGTTATATTAAAAAAATCATTGCCAAGATCAATGTCAAGTTTTTTTTCCTATTTTTTTGCTAGTAATTTTATTATTTCAGGTCTTACATTTAAGTCTTTAATCCATTTTGAGTTAATTTTTGTGAATGGTGTAATATAAGGCTGCAATTTATTCTTTTGTATGTGAATACCCAGTTTTCCTAGCACCATTTATTGAAAAGACTGTATTTTCCCCATTGAATATTCTTGGCTCCCCTGTCAAATATTAGTTGACCATATATGTATGTGTTTATTTCTAGTCTCTCAGTTTTGTTCCATTGGTCTACATGTCTGTTTCTACTCCAGTACCATACTGTTTTGATTAGTTTTGTAATATAGTTTGAAATCAGGATGTATGATGCCTCCAACTTTGTTCTTCTCTCTCAGGATTGCTTTGGCAATCTGGGGTCTTTTGTTGTTCCATACGAATTTTAGGATTGTTTTTCTTTTCTTGTGAAAAATGCCATTGGAGTTTTGATAGGGATTGCGCTGAATCTATGGATGGCTTTGGGTAGTATGAACATCTTAATAATATTAATTCTTCTGATTCATGAACATGGGATATCTTCCCGTTTATTTGTGTTTAATTTCTTTCATCAGTGCCTTGTAATTTTCAGTGTATAGATCTCTCACCTCCTATGTTAAATTTATTCCTAAATATTTTATTATTTTTGGTGCTAATATAAATGGGATTGTTTTATTTATTTCTTTTCCTGATAGTTTGTTATTAGTGTATAGAAACCCAACTGATTTTTTTTGTATGTTGATTTTTTTATCCCGCAACTTTACTGAATTCATTTATTAGTTCTAACAGTTTTTTTTGATGGAGTCTTTAGGGTTTTCTATATATAAGATTGGGTCATCATTTTACTTCCTGTCCAGTTTGGATATCTTTTATTTATTTTTCTTGCCTAATTCCTCTGGTTAGGACTTCCAGTACTATGCTGAATAGAAATAGTGAGAGTGGGCACTCTTATGGCACTCTTGTCTTGTTCCTGATCTTAGAGGAAAAGCTTTCAACCTTTCACTGTTGAGTGTGGTGTTACCTGTGGGCTTGTCATATATGTCCTTTTTTATGTTGGGGTACATTCCTTATATACTCACTTTGTTGAGAGTTTTTATTATAAAAAGATGTTGAATTTTGTCAAATGCTTTTTATGCAACTATTGAAATGATCATACAATTTTTATATTTTATTCTGTTAAAGTGATGCAATTATATTATTATTAGTGATTAGTATTTAAATACTATTAAACTACTTTATTTACATACAGTATTATACACACACACATACAGGGACACAATAATGGTCTCCTCTATATTAAAAACTATTTTTAAAAAACATGGTTAATACAAAGGCTTTCTGCTTAAGATGCAGTTAATTACCATTTTGAAGTAAATAAGGTCCTTCATTCCATCAACACTCAAGTCAGTCAAGATTTCCTGATGAGAAAGGTATTGTAACAAAGCAGGATGTTATTTGAGAAAGACTTGTGGAAAAAGAAAATCTTATTTGTCAGGTCTTAAAACGTATGCTTTCAAATTTAACTTTCAAACATAATTTTCATTATGTTGAATTTTAATAGAGTATGACTTCATATTTTTTTAGAGCCTTTTGTATGGCTGTGCTTATTAAACATGTCATTCTGCTTTATTCTGTAATGTTGTGTGGTCTTGTTGGCACTGAATTATTCTTAAAATTTCTTTGAAGTATCTTCTACATTTTGTAAATTACTCTTCCTTCAGATCTAGATTCTCAGATATTAAAAATATTTACTTACGTTCTCTTTCCATAATCTTCAGAGATATCTGATTAAGTGGAGTTTCTGACCAATACTAAAATGTATCAGTCATAAAACTAACTTAAAAAACTTAACTTTATAAAGGGTATAAAATCTAATGGCTCAGGTAAACATGTCCATTGTAATTCACTTTTTGTTCCTATAAAAATGAAATAGTTTAATTGCATTATGTGATAAAGATTTGAAAGGTAGTGTCTTTTCCTTTGTTTTGAGTTCAGAGTTTCAGGAGAAGAGTAACATAAGAAGCTCTAAAAAGTCAGTACTCTTAGACCAGAACTGCTCTACAACTATTCATCCATATTTCTTGAAAGTTCATAGAGTAAAAATTCAACTTCTTAAGTGGTGAGTAGAATGCAGTTGAAATATTTGGTGGACAAGGTCTTGAAAAATAATAAATCTGAGTTTTAATAACTTTATGCAATGAGAACTTCTATTTTTGTGCAGTTGAGGTATTTTGTACATAATTTCCCTAATGGCTACATCTTTGTGCCTGTAACTCTTGCTAACATGTTGTATACATTCCCTACAAAACTAGCCTTTCATTCTGGAGAGCAAGGATCCCAGGCCATCTTTGCATAATTTTACCCAATATTCCAGTAATCTAACATCAAGAGAAATGTATCTGTCATGACATCAACACATTTTTGATTTGCTATTTTAATTTCTCAAATGAAGGACATTGTAATAGTTGTTTCTACCTCTTTGGAGCAAACCATTTACCCCCTTTAGATAATACAGAGATTCCCCAAAAGCATGCTTTTTGAACTGTTAATACAGTGGTAGTACACAGCTCACCACAACATGGTCATGTCCACCAAATGGAGCTGGAACAAATAAAGCGGTGCTAATACGATCATGCTGTCTGTGGCGGACTTTTGTCGCAGTATTATCCAGGGGTGGCTCTAGCTGTGGGTGTGGACGCTCATATGGGACGAATTTCAGGGGAATCAGTCAGCCGTTGAGTGTGTGCTGAAAAATACCCATACACGCCTGTCCGGTGACAGAGCTGCATTTGTTTATATGCGTAGCTGTACATATGTGAGGGCCTTTCCATTCCCAGAGTCTCAATTAGCTGCTTTAAATATTTGTGGTGTACTCTGAGACAACCCACACATTTCCTTCACACGTGACAAGGACACTAGTTATGATGTTTGACCACTCTTTCATACACTAATATCACAAGGGATAGGGCAGTTCATGGGAAAAATGGGTATTTTAAGAGCCATGGATGTCAATGTCTTTTGAAAGTTACTCTGCCAGATTGTAGCCAAAACTATTTTCAAACTATAGAAGGAAACTGCATTTCTTAGTAAGAACAGGAATAACACAAATTCTAAATGTCTTTTGATAGATTATAAAATATAGTTATTAAATAACTTACAAATATATAACTAATAGATAATTCGCATTTAGAATTCTAGCCCCTTTTATGGTTTTGATATAATGAGATAATATGTGCAAATTGGTTTACATTTAGTATATTAAGTGTTCAAAGTGTTAGCCTCTGTTTAGTGTTGTGATAGCATATTATTGTCAGTAATAATTTATGAGTAATAATAAAAATTGTGGTGGTATGGTAGTATATCAGTCCCATTTACAATCTAATTGCATCAGATATTTCTTGATTTCTAGATGATTTATTTTAATTGCAGTTTAATGATGTTGGAAGGATTTGGTTATGAATGCTAATATCTCCTTTTTAAAAAATTCATTAATCATTACTAATTTTTAGGTTCAAAAATCTCTGTAGTGGGCTTCCCTGGTGGTGCAGTGGTTGAGAGTCCGCCTGCTGATGCACGGGACACGGGTTCGTGCCCCGGTCCGGGAGGATCCCACATGCCTTGGAGCGGCTAGGCCCGTGTTACTTTTTAAATGTGTTGGGATTTCCATGGACTGTGACATTTGGAAGTCAAATAACTGTGGAGGCTGAATTGGTAGTCATTGCTGTTGATACTTCTGATAATCCTGTTGTCCCATCAGCATAAGTCTGCCTGAGATGCTTTCTATTACTCTTACTTTTCTTTGGATTAAAGCAGTCCTTCTCATTTTTTTCCCCCTGAAGCATCCCTAGTACCAGAGGAGAGAAACTAAAAATTCCCATGAGATTGCTAGTATATTGAAATGTTGGCAACAGCTTGACATTTCTTTCAAGTTGAGTATTCAGTGGTCAAATTGTCCATTAATTTTACATTCCAGGCCATAACAATCCCAGATTTATTTTCCCAGGAGATGTTACAATTTATATACCACCAAGTAAAATGAATTCTCTTGGGCTTCTCTCCTTTCTGCCTCTCTCCCAAGACCTCTGTTTGAGGAGAATTTCTGAGCATATTCTTTAGAAATGCCCTGTTATATTGCTCCTTAAATGCATTCTACACACCAATACCTTTAAGTGGGTTAGCTGATCTGAGTACCTAATATGTCTTGTGGGAAATGATACACAGGACAGAGCCGTTTTGAGGGAGGAGATGTGGTATAAGCTGGCTAGTTAGGAGGCATTTGAGAGGGAGTGTAACAGAGTAGAGAGAGGGATGCTAGTTGGTCAGCGGAAATCACTGCATGCATGGTGGGAAAAAGTCAGCCCGGAACAGGAATGCCAAGATGGGGTTGTTAACAATAAACTTCACCCTCTTTACAATTTTGCCTAGAATGAGTCTTTTCTGCTTCTGCTAACTTAATCGATAAGACTCAAGGAGTTTAACCACAGAACAGAGAGATGACCTCTATGCCTCCTTCTTAAAAAAAATATTGAAAACAACATTTTTACATCAGTGTTTCAATGGAAACTCTTCATAATTTAGTCTTTCATTTTTTCTTCTTCTGTTAGTTAATAGCTTAATTTCTTTTCCACTTTTTTTTCTGCCTGTATCATGCAGCCAGGGCGTGTTGTCTCCTGGTTATCAGGAGATGATGTCCTTTGTTTTTGTGCACTGGCACAAACTGTCTTCTCCAATTGGCCTTTGTTTTCTAGAGAGACTGACTTCTATTTACCAGAACTGACACAGTCTGACATTTAGGCCTGGATGCCACCTCTCAGAACCGATGAGATGATATTCTGGCTGATTAATTAGATATGTTTTATAACCTGCTGCAAGAAAAGTGACGTGAGAGCATTATTCATTAGTAGTATCAAGCCTGATATTTTTGCATGTTTTACTCCTCTCTTGCAATTAGGGAAGATGCCAATTTTGCTTTTTTTATGCTTTAAGAATGCCTGATGAAAATTTTAACACTAAAAGAAAAGGGAGCACTGAAAAGTAATACTCTGAAAATGAGTGTGGGTATAATGTGTTTATTAATACAGTTTTTTTTAAAGGAATCTTTGTGCTTGTAAAAGCAGTAGCAATATACATATCTCTGTAAAAACAGACTCTTGTAGATGCATTTTAAACAAGTTAGTAAAATTTATATTAAAATATGCACACTATCAAGATACTTAATTTAGTAATAGAGTATGTTAATTGCTTTTCATTTCACCTTATAGCATAGTTTACTTGTGATTATTTAAATCACAAATAGCTTTTCTTTCTTTCTTTTTTTGAAAACATCTTTATTGGAGTATAACTGCTTTACAATGGTGTGTTAGTTTCTGCTTTATAACAAAGTGAATCAGTTATACACATACGTATGTCCCCTTACCTCTTCCCTCCTGCGTCTCCGTCCCTCCCACCCTTTCTATCCCACCCCTCTAGCTGGTCACAAAGCACTGAGCTGATCTCCCTGTGCTATGCGGCTGCTTCCCACTAGCTATCTATTTTAGGTTTGGTAGTGTATATAAGTCCATGCCACTCCCTCACTTTGTCCCAGCTTACCCTTCCCCCTCCCTGTATCCTCAAGTCCATTCTCTAGTAGGTCAGTGTCTTCATTCTTGCCCCTACGTTCTTCATGACCATTTTTAATTTTTTTTTAGATTCCATATATATGTGTTAGCATACGGTATTTGTTTTTCTCTTTCTGACTTACTTCACTCTCTATGACACACTCTAGGTCCATCCACCTTACTACAAATAACTCAATTTCATTTCTTTTTATGGCTGAGTAATATTCCATTGTATATATGTGCCACATCTTCTTTAACCATTCATCTGTCGATGGACACTTAGGTTGCTTTCATGTCCTGGCTATTGTAAATAGAGCTGCAATGAACATTTTGGTACATGACTCTTTTTGAATTATGGTTTTCTCAGGGTATATGCCCAGTAGTGGGATTGCTGGGTCATATGGTAGTTCTATTTGTAGTTTTTAAACCAGCCTCCATACTGTTCTCCATAGTGGCTGTATCAATTTACATTCCCACCAACAGAGCAAGAGGGTTCCCTTTTCTCCACACCCTCTCCAGCATTTATTGTTTCTAGATTTTTTGATGATGGCCATTTTGACTGGTGTGAGATGATATCGCATTGTAGTTTTGATTTGCCTTTCTCTAATGATTAATGATGTTGAGCATTCTTTCATGTGTTTGTTGGCAATCTCTATATCTTCTTTGGAGAAATGTCTATTTAGGTCTTCTGCCCATTTTTGGATTGGGTTGTTTGTTTTTTGGATATTGAGCTGCATGAGCTGCTTGTAAATTTTGGAGATTAATCCTTTGTCAATTGCTTCATTTGCAAATACTTTCTCCCATTCTGAGGGTTGTCTTTTGGTCTTGTTTATGGTTTCCTTTGCTGTGCAAAAGCTTTTAAGTTTCATTAGGTCCCATTTGTTTATTTTTGTTTTTATTTCCAACAAATAGCTTTTCAACATTTTTTGTAATCTTTAAAACTGTGAGGAAGACGGAAGAATATTTTCATCATTTTTACAGGAGATAAAATGGCCCAGGGGGAAATTGTTGGAGCTAAAAGCAAAACTAAGATACTCTGACTTTTGTCCCTGCCAACGAATGTTGGTGCATCTTATCTTCCTGACTCTGTAGATCCCATCTCTAAGTTCTGTCCGACTGTGCCACCTGGTTAATGATTGTCTTTTTATCCGTGTTGTTTCCATGGGTGACAATGACTGGGAGGCTTTACTGTGCTTTGTTGAGAGTTCACAGTTTGCCTTGAAGGGATGCCATATCATGTAGTGGTTAAGACTACAGATTCTGGAGCCAACTGCTGGACTTTATTTCAACCCCAGCTCCACCACTTAGCAGCTGTGTGAGTCTGGGAAGGAGGATCACTCTGGACCTCTGTTTTCATTGTAAACTTAAAGTAAGAAAAGAGCCTATTTTGTGGGGATGTTGTGACAAATAATGAACATTTGTAAAGTATGAAGAAGAATGCCTGCAGAGATTGAGCACTTTCTATGCTGTATTATTATCATTATCACTTCAGAATTGCATTTTTCAAAGTGGATTGTGACCTTTTTTTTTTTTTTTTTTTTGCGGTACGCGGGCCTCTCACTGTTGTGGCCTCTCCCATTGCGGAGCACAGGCTCCGGACGCGCAGGCTCAGCGGCCATGGCTCACGGGCCCAGCCGCTCCAGGGCATGTGGGATCCTCCCGGACCGGGGCACGAACCCGTGTTCCCTGCATCGGCAGGCGGACTCTCGACCACTGCGCCACCTGGGAAGCCTGGATGTGACTTTTTTTAACGTCCAGAGGGGACTCATTATGCCTATACTCCCCAAGTTCTGCTTGTGTCGTGCATATTTTTCTCTTAGAAAGTCCATCTCTATCTGAAAGAGTGTTCATTCTCTAGTCTCTAGTTTTAGTCTAAATTATAAACATGGTGTGTGGAACAGGGCACTGAACCGAGAGGCAGAAGACCTGGACTTAAGTCCCAGCTCAGTCATTAACCAGCTGTGACCTTGGGTCAGTCATGTCACCTCATCAGGCTCAGCTTCTTTTCTCCTCATGAGAAGGCTAAACTATACAACTTCCAAGTTTACTTCTAAAATCCCAATCCATGATTGAGGTACTTGGAGATAAGTTCACCTTAGCAAAAGTATTAGGCAAAGTTGTACTTATTCATCCCATATATTTAAAGGCTGTTGTTTGAAGGCTTTTATGACGTAAGATAGAATTGGCAAGTGCTTGTACAGATTTTGAGGCAAGAAATATTCCAAGGCATTTTTAATGCAATGCATTTTTAATTTTAGGGTCCTCATACACCCTAAAGTAAAAGCTTTCATCAAATTAAAGAGATCAAACAGTGTATGATGAAGTACCTTGCATAAAATAGGTGACTTACCTTTTCTCGAAGTCTCTGCTTTGTAGAGGAACTCTTCAGCAGCTCGTGTAACCTCCAGTTTCAAGGTCACACTCAGGCATTGTCGTGAGAATGGAGGGGAGAGACGGAACTCCTTCCTCTTTTGTCTGTACACACCGGAAACATGTTCTGGCTTCCCCACACTTACTCCTTCAGCCCCTTGGGCTAATGTCAGCGTATACACTTGATCATTATAACAATGACCTAAAATAAGAAAAAAAATAATTGGAAAAGATCTTTCTCAGACTCTGATATAACTGACAAGTGATGATTTCCTGTGATCCTCATTTGCTTTTTTGTTTTGATTGACACACTAAGCCTCTGGAGCCTCTTTCCATCAGCCAGATGGGAACATTGTCCTCAGGATAATAGAAAAGAACATGGGCAAATAGGAATTTATCAAAAGGCAGGCTGTAGCAATGACCCAATATACTACAAACCAGCTTACCAAGCATAAGGGTGTGTGATTTACTTTACAGAGATTTGCTTTGTAAGCTCTTTTTACACTGAGAAGATGATTTAATTTTCAGTTCTTTGAGGAAGAGCTTCTTGCCTTGTTTTCTCCCAAGCCTAGGAATGCTGGGCTGGGTGGGTTAGGAGTTACAGCAGTGTGTAGTCTCGAACCCTGGTGATGGAAGGGCTGATTGTCCTTGGTACATTCAGATAAGGGTCCCCAGACGGTGTTCCCTCCTACAGGAAATCTCCAGAGGCTCCCAGCAACTACAGAGACAATGGGGAAGGCTCAGGTTGAGGTCCTTGACTTAAAGAGCAAAGACCCTCAATAATGCAAGAAAAGGATGTTGGAAAAGGGGGCTCTCTGGTCTGAGTCTGTTTCCTCACTGAGCAACAGCATGAAGGATATAGAGTGATGTCACTTAGGATCTGCCTGGCCCATAACATTCTTCTTTGGTGTCTATTTCTGCCTGTTTGTAGGGCCAAGGAGATCTGTTGAAGAATGCCAAGAATGAAGCTATAGAGAACATGAAGCAGATCCAGCTGGCGTGCTTGTCTTGTGGCCTTAGTAAAGCCCCCAGCAGTGGTGCCGAGGCCAAGAGCAAGCGCAGCCTGGAGGCCATAGAGGAGAAGGAGAGCAGCGAGGACAATGGGAAGCTGTGACCCTGAGTGGCAGCCACGCCTTCACCCAGGCTTCCTGCCAAGGACTCTGGTTTTTCCTTCTGGTTTTCTTTCTTTAAGCTTTTTAGAAGTTCACAGAAAGATGCCCTCTCTGGGGTATTGGACATAAACAGATATTTTCACAATGTCAGTATTTTAACATAGTTAATTTATCTAAGTTAAAACCTTTAGTAGCAGTGTTTTAAAATTCTGAGATGTGTGTACACACTCACGTATGGATGTGGGCGGAAGTGTGTGTATGTGTGCGTGTGTGTGAGAGAGCGAGCGAGAGACAGAGATAGAGAGAGAGAGACAGAGAGGGAGAGAGAGAGAGAGAGAGATATAGTAAGTGGAAGAACTGATTTTGAATTCTGGTCTGTCCAAATTTTGTGCAAGAGTATTTATTGAATGATTTTGATTTAATTCTCAAAACTTTAAACTAAATTATTAATTCTTTCCTTTACAACCACAAATAAAAAAACTTCATCCTATTTTCTTATAATAAAATATTAATGATCAATATAAAAATGCGAAAATAGAAAAATATATAAAAAATTAAAATCTCCCACTATTACATTTAGATTTACACCTCTTAGACCCTGTTTAGCATTTCTTTATACATATAAATGTGCTTTCATTTTTAACAAAAAATGAGATCATATTATATAAACTGCTTTGTAACAGGCTTTTTACAACAATAAAAACAATACATCGTGGAGATCTTTTTATGTCAATAACATATATATATGTACACTGGAGCTCTCAGCCTTTGAATTGAATCTACTCCATAAATGACATATTTTATTTGGTCACTGAATTTTTTCAAAAAATTCTAAACAATAGACAACTTTTAAACATGAGGAGATTCCACATAAAAACTTCAATTTTCTACTTCTTTTAAAATATTAGGTATAGGGCTTCCCTGGTGGCGCAGTGGTTGAGAGTCCACCTGCCGATGCAGGGGATGTGGGTTCGTGCTCCGGTCTGGGAAGATCCCACATGCCGCGGAGCGGCTGGGCCCGTGAGCCATGGCCGCTGAGCCTGCGCGTCTGGAGCCTGTGCTCGGCAATGGGAGAGGCCACAGCAGTGAGAGGCCCGCGTACAGCAAAAAATAAATAAATAAATAAATAAAATATTAGGTATCCTGACAACACTAGACCCTCCCCCACTTCTTACTTGGCATCAATTGATTTGAGTTGCCCTCTTCAAAAGGCGCATGTGCTATCCAGTTTGCCAAAGAGCCTCTTTACTCATTTATGTTACATCTTGCCCCTGTGGGCATCTTAGGTGGTTATCCTTGATCCAAATCATTATTTATAATTTTGACGTAGTGTCTTTCTATATGGATTATCATGACATATTTAACCCATCTCCTATTGCTAGACTTATATTTCCTAACTTCTTGTTATATAAGCATTGCAGTGATGAAAATCCACTTTTGCAAAATTTCCATATCCCAAAGTCTTTAGGATGAATTTCTAGAAGTGGAATAATTGGTCAAAGAATAGATATATTTTTTAGGGATTCTGTGATACATTGCTATATAGTCTCTGGAAAACTTGTCCAATTTAATTCAGCGAGAGACAGAGATAGAGAGAGAGAGACAGAGAGGGAGAGAGAGAGAGAGAGCAAAAGAGAAAGACTGAGGGAGGTGGGGACGGGAGAGAGAGATTGAGATGCTGTTAAAATCTATTCTGTGTTGCATTATTCATTTAGTAACTTATTACTTTATCATTTTGGGACAAATTTGTTAATCTGAAATTCTAAAGAGCACTTCACTATAACCTGTTGCTGTGTTTAATTTTACTTCTCTACCTTTATCATTTAATTTGGAGATCGTAACACAGCTTATAATTGAAGGAAGCCAAATTTATCATGCATAGATGTTTTAATAGATTAAATATAGATTAGACAAATTCCTAAGAGTCACAGTAGAAATAAAAGTGAATGAAGGATAAACAACTGATCAGAATTTCTGGGAAGATCGGCAAAGTCTTCAGTTAGTGAACTCTTTAAAATATTTATTAAATAAAATCAATTTTTAGAAAGTTTTCTGTAGTTGTTTACTTTTCAATGGAAAAGCTGATCTTAAGTGAATTTATACCCACTTATGTGGTACTCTGAAACACCATGAAAACTCTGTTGAAATTAGGATTTTGATGTGACAACGATATTCAGTTATGAAGTTTCAAGGTTGTGATTTATAGGAAGGTCTCATTCTTCCTAACTGCGAATCTTAGCATTCATTTTCTATAACACACATGGGCAGCTAGGAGGTCTTGACTTTCATTGCATTTAATTGAGCACTAAATTTAAATTTAAAGACATTGTTCAAACAATATCATATCATCACCTTGAGCTGATATAAACTCTGTGGGTCAGATAACACTGTGATGATTTAAGGACTAACCAATTACAAAGTATCTATGGTATAATTTTAACACATGCAGAAAAACATACACACAAAAGAAGCAAATGACTAATTAGGGTACATTTATAATTGCATCCAGATCATTTTTACCCTAATATCTTCAGAAAGTACTTGAGTGTAATATGTTTGTTACCTCCAACAGAACTAAATGTTCTATGGTTATGAAAATATATCTATTTAAAACATTGCTTTTATTTTGAAAAGCTTCTTAATTAATTTGGTTAACAAATATGCTAATTTGGGGGAAGATCATTGTTGAAATTTTGCAAATATAAACATCTTCTATAGCAACTGTGTTAAGTTATTTCTGACTTCTTAACACTATTATGTTCATGTTGCACATTACTGAGAGAGTAAAGATATGAAACAACACTTTTATTGTTCTCTTTTATTGCGAATTAATTGAAAAAGGAATGATAATGAAAATGAGTTACTATATAAAAAATATCTTACAGGGTATGATATTTCCATGGACCAGATATGATGATATTTCTCCCTAGGTTTAAAACTGGGCGCTTGGGAAGACACATGAGCTCATTTGAAGGTAGGTTTCCAGTGGTATTACAATAGCCTGAAAAAATGTCTTTACCCTCCATTATACTTACCCTTCACAGTGGAAGGAATAGTGGAATGCAGATATCTAAGACCCTTATGATGAAAATGAGGTGATATAGACAGAAACAAAACCCTCCTTGCATTAGCCAGTTGGTTGGTTTCACCTGTGGACCTCTTCACCTCCCTGAGTACCATGTGGAGAAATTCATGTCTTTACAGAGAGGTGGGAAGAGAAGCTAAAGTGTGGCAAAGTTTCAAAGAATATTCTTTCATGTCTTTACCTGAGGGTCAAATCCAAACCTTGAGAGTGGCTTCTCTAGTTTATTCCATTTGTCCTGGGGCTCCACGCACACTTAGGCTCTAGTACCCAAATATTCTTGAGAACGTGATATGATTCCACCTCATCTAATGCTGCTTCTGGTGTCAGCCACTCTCTGCTCCACTGTGCTGGGTATCCTTCGTAGGTAGGGATTGAGGCGTAGGGCAGAGAGGAGCTTTAGATTCTGAGAGTAGAGAAGTTGCCAGGGAAGAGGTCTTACCTCCTGATGGAATAGCAAAAACAAACATACAACCTTTTTTCATTATTATATTCTACAAGTGTCTGGTTTTTTTCCAAACTTGAACTTCTCTAGAAAAAGCCCCCTTCTCTCCACTTAGCTTTTGGTGATGCTAGGAAGGCAGAGTGGTAGATATTCATTCTATTTTTGTTTATTAATTTTTACATTACCAGGGAATTTGAGGCGGTGATGGTAGGTATTATCACTGATATTTTGTAGGTGAGAAAGCCAAAGGCCACTGATATAGTAAGTGGAAGAACTGATTTTGAATTCTGGTCTGTCCAAATTTTGTGCAAGAGTATTTATTGAATGATTTTGATTTACTTTACTCATTTATGTTACATCTTGCCCCTGTGGGCATCTTAGGTGGTTATCCTTGATCCAAATCATTATTTATAATTTTGACGTAGTGTCTTTCTATATGGATTATCATGACATATTTAACCCATCTCCTATTGCTAGACTTATATTTCCTAACTTCTTGTTATATAAGCATTGCAGTGATGAAAATCCACTTTTGCAAAATTTCCATATCCCAAAGTCTTTAGGATGAATTTCTAGAAGTGGAATAATTGGTCAAAGAATAGATATATTTTTTAGGGATTCTGTGATACATTGCTATATAGTCTCTGGAAAACTTGTCCAATTTAATTTCCTACCATAAGTTTATGAAAGTTCTGAAATCTTGGCTAATACTAAATTTAATTTTTTTAACTTTCATCTTTGCCAATCTACTAGGCTAAATTTCTTATTTCTCTTTATCTTTATTCTCTAGTGAGATTGAACACATGTTAGTATGTTCATTGACTATAAATAATCTCATAGAGATTGACTTTGTTTTCTGATCATTTTTGGGTGGGGTGGTAAATTTTTATCTTTTATTATTTATTTTTAAGAGGCATTTACTTAAGAATCTTAACGCTGTGTTTGTCATGTGTGTTGCTAATGTCTTTTGATGTATAGATCCCTAATTTAGTCCAAGTTATTTTTTTTTCCCTTTATGGTTAGTGTTAAGACATCTTTGCCCTGGATGTTCATGAAGATATTCTCTTATATTACCTGCTAGTAGCTTTTTATTTTACTTTTCACATTTAACTGTACAAGTCCCCTAAAATTGATTTTTGTGTATAGCATAAGGTATAGTCCCAATTCCATCTTTTCCCAGCATGGATAATCAGTTAGCCCAGTCCATTTATTGTAAAGACTGTCCTTTGTCCAAGACTCTACAGTGCCACCCTTGTGAAAAATGAAGCACCAATGTATGTGTGTGTGTCTCTTTATGGAATCTCTATTCAGTTCCATTGGTCTATGTCTGTCCTGGCAATATTACTGTACTGTCTTCATTGCTATAGTTTTATAATTATTATTATTTTTTTACATCTTTATTGGAGTATAATTGCTTTACAATGGTGTGTTAGTTTCTGCTTTAAAACAAAGTGAATCAGTTATACATATACATATGTTCCCATATCTCTTCCCTCTTGCGTCTCCCTCCCTCCCACGCTCCCTATCCCACTCCACTAGGTGGTCACAAAGCACTGAGCAGATCTCCCTGTGCTATGCGGCTGCTTTCCACTAGCTATTTTATGTTTGGTAGTGTATATATGTCCATGTCACTCTCTCACTTTGTCACAACTTACCCTTACCCCTCCCCATATCCTCAAGTCCATTCTCTAGTAGGTCTGTGTCGTTATTCACGTCTTACCCCTAGATTCTTCATGACATTTTTTCCCCTTAGATTCTCTATATATGTGTTAGCATATGGTATTTGTCTTTCTCTTTCTGACTTAACTTCACTCTGTATGATCCTGGCTGCAGCACCAAGAACCTTTCATCCACACGGCTCAGAATAAAAGGGAGAAGAAAGAAAGAACGAAAGAAAGAAATACAGAAAGAAAGAAAGGAAAGAAGGAAGGAAGGAAGGAAGGAAGAAAGAAAGAAAGACGGAAGGAAGGAAGGAAGGGAAGAAAAGAAAGAAAGGAAGAAAGGAAGAAAGAGAAAGAAAGAAGATAAAATAAAAGAAGATAAAATATTTATTAAAATAAAAAATAATAGGAAAAAATAATTATTTTTAAAGAAAAAAAAACGGGCCGATAGAGCCTTATGACAAATGGTGGAAGCGAAGCTATACAGACAAACTCTCACAGAGAAACATACACACTCACAAAAAGAGGAAAAGGGGAAAAAATAAATCTTGGTCTCAAAGTCCACCTCCTCAATTTTGGATGATTTGTTGTCTATTCAGGTATTCCACAGATGCAGGGTACATCAAGTTGATTGTGGAGCTTTAATCCACTGCTTCTGAGGCTGCTGGGAGAGATTTCCCTTTCTCTTCTTTGTTCTCACAGCTCCCGGGGCTCAGCTTTGGATTTGGCCCCGCCTCTGCGTGTAGGTCGCCGGAGGGCGTCTGTTCTTCACTCAGACAGGACGGGGTTGAAGGAGCAGCTGCTTTGGGGGCTCTGGCTCACTCAGGCCGGGAGGAAGGAGAGGTATGGAGTGCGGGGCGAGCCTGTGGCAGCAGAGGCTGGCGGCGTTGCACCAGCCTGAGGCACGCCATGCATTCTCCCGGGGAAGTTGTTCCTGCATCCCGGGACCCTGGCAGTGGCAGGCTGCACAGGCTCCCCGGAAGGGGGGTGTGGATAGTGACCTGTGCTCGCACACAGGCTTCTTGGTGGTGGCAGCAACAGCCTTAGCGTCTGATGCCAGTCTCGAGGGTTCGTGCTGAAAGCCGCGGCTCACACCCATCTCTGGAGCTCCTTTAAGCAGCGCTCTGAATCTCCTCTCCTCGCGCACCAGGGATCAAAGAGGGAAGAAAAAGTCTGTTGCCTCTTCGGCATGTCCAGACTTTTCCCCGGATTCCCTCCCGGCTAGCCGTGGTGCACTAACCCCCTGTAGACTGTGTTCACGCCACCGACCCCAGTCCTCTCCCTGTGCTCTGACCGAAGCCCGGGCCTCAGCTCCCAACCCTGCACGTACCGGCGGGTTAGATCACAGCTCCCTCCCACTGGTGCAAGTCCTGTCCCTATCCTTTTGTCTCTATTCTTTTTTTGCCCTACCCAGTTACGTGGGGTGGGTTTCTTGCCTTTTGGGAGGTCTGAGGTCTTCTGCCAGCGTTCAGTAGGTGTTCTGTAGGAGTTGTTCCACGTGTAGATGTATTTCTGGTGTATCTGTGGGGAGGAAGTTGATTTCCGTGTCTTACTTTTCCGCCATCTTCCCCTCGTCCTTCCTATAATGTTTTGATATCAGGGAAGGTGGGCTCCCACTCCTCTTCTTCTTCAGAATTTTCTTTGTTATTTTTGGCTCTTTTATTTTTCATATGGATTGTAGCATCAGCTTGTCAATCTCCCTCAGGCACCTCCTGGAATTTTGGTTGGAATTACATTTAAAGTATGTATCATTTGGGGGATTTCTGATAAATTACATTATTAATTGTTCCAATCTATTCATGTGGTATATGTCTCCATTTTTAAGACCTTTTTAAATTTCTCTTAATACAATTTTATAGATTTCTGTTTAAAGGTTTTGCACATCTTTCATTAGATTTATTCCTAGGTATTTGATGTTTCTCTTGCTGTTAGAAATAGTAACATTTTAAAATTTAAATTTCCAAATTGCTTTTTTGTGGTATACAGAAAATGCAATAGATTGTTTTGTGATGGCCATGTATAAAGTAAACTTGCTAAACTCACTTGTTAATTCTAATTACCTCTGTATCATTTTGGATTTTATAGGTACATAATCATGTCATTTACACATAATGAGGGTTTTTTTTGTTTGTTTCTGATACCAAAATAAATACATTTTATTTATGTATTTTATTTGCTTTTCTTGCTTTGTTGAACTGGCTAAAACCTTCAGTACAATATTCAATAGAAGTGATGTTAGTGAACGTTCTTTCTCATTCCCAATCCATTCCCAATCTCAGGGGAAAGTTTCCAATATTTCATCATTAGTTATGATGCATACTCTAGATTTTGGTAGATTTTATTGGGGAATTAAAAAAAATTAAATGTAAGTTTTGCCATTTATATAGAGATAAAACTATAATACCCTTAGGAAAAATATAGGAGTAAATTTTGTGATCTCGGGTTAAGGTCATGAATTTTAGGTGTGACACCAAAAAAAAAGAAAAGGACAAAAGAAGAAATAAGATTAGACTTCATCAAAATGAAAACTTCTGTACTTAAAAGGACACCATCAATAAAGTGAAAAGACAATCCAAAAGAATGTTTGCAAATTACATATCTGATAAAGGCTGGAATCAGAATATAAAAGGAACTACTACAACATAATAAAAAGACAACCCAATTTTAAAAATGGACAAAGGATCTGAATAGACATTTTTTTCAAAGAAGATAGACAAAGATGCTTAGCATCATTAACCATCAGGAAAATTTAAATAAAAAACCACAGTGGGATACCAGTTTACATCCACTAGGATAGCTATAATAGAAGAGGCAGATAATAACAAGTTTTAGTGAGGATGAAGAGAAGTTAGAACCACCATACACTGCTGGTAGAAATGTAAAATGGTGCAGCTGCTTTGGAAAACAGCCCAGCATTTAATCAGAAGTTTAAACGTAGTTACCACAGACCAGCAATTCTATTCCTAGGTATACACCCAAGAGAAATAAAAACATATGTTCACACAAAAACTTGTACACAAATGTTCATAGCAGCATTATTCATAATGGCCAAAAAGTGGAAACAATCCAAATGTCCATCAACTGATGAAAGGATAAAAAAAAATAGTACCTCCATACAATGGATTATTCAACAATAAAAAGAAATGAAATACTGATAAATGCTACAACATAAATGATTCTTGGAAACGTTAATGCTAAGTAAAGGAAGCCAGATATAAAGGCCAATTACTGTATGATTCCATTTATGTGAAAGGTCCATAATTGGCAAAGCCATGGAGACAGAAAGTACACTAGTGGTTGGCAGGGTCTGGGGCTGGGTGGAATGGGGAATGACTGCTAGTGGACATGAAGTTTCTTTTTGGGGTGATGAAAATATTCTGGAATTAGATAGTGGTGATGGTTGCACAACTTTGTGAATGTACCAAAAACTGTGCAGTTTAAAAGAATGAATTTTATGGTATGTAAATTACTAGTAAAATGGTTATTAAAAAAAGAAACATAAAATAGAGAATTTATATACTGAAGAAAGCACCAGTAAATAGTGGAATAGGGCTTCCCTGGTGGCGCAGTGGTTGAGAGTCTGCTTGCTAATGCAGGGGACGCGGGTTCGTGCCCCGGTCTGGGAGGATCCCACGTGCCGAGGAGTGGCTGGGCCCGTGAGCCATGGTCGCTGGGCCTGTGCGTCCGGAGCCTCCAGGTGGTCACAAAGCACTGAGCTGATCTCCCTGTGCTATGCGACTGCTTCCCACTAGCTATCTATTTGGTTGTATATATAAGTCCATGCAACGCTCTCACTTTGTCCCAGCTTACCCTTCCCACTCCCTGTGTCCTCAAGTCCATTCTCTACACATCTGTGTCTTTATTCCTGTCCTGCCCCTAGATTCTTCAGAACATTTTTTTTTTTTTAGATTCCATATATGTGTGTTAGCATATGGTATTTATTTTTCTCTTTCTGACTTCACTCGGGATGACACTCTCTAAGTCCATCCACCTCACTATAAATAACTCAATTTCGTTTCGTTTTATGGTTGAGTAATATTCCATTGTATATATGTGCCACATCTTCTTTATCCATTTATCTGTCAATGGACACTTAGGTTGCTTCCATGTCCTGGTTATTGTAAATAGTGCTGCAAATAGCATTGTGGTACATGACTCTTTTGGAATTATGGTTTTCTCAGGGTATATGCCCAGTAGTGGGATTGCTGGGTCATATGGTAGTTCTATTTTTAGTGTTTAAACGAACCTCCATACTGTTCTCCATAGTGGCTGTATCAATTTACATTCCCACCAACAGTGCAAGAGGCTTCCCTTTTCTCCACAAACTCTCCAGCATTTATTGTTTCTAGATTTTTTGATGATGGCCATTCTGACTGGTGTGAGGTGACCCTCATTGCAGTTTTGATTTGAATTTCTCTAATGATTAATGATGTTGAGCATTCTTTCATGTGTTTGTTGGCAATCTGTATATCTTCTTTGGAGAAATGTCTACTTAGGTCTTCTGCCCATTTTTGGATTGGGTTGTTTGTTTTTTTGATATTGAGATGCATGAGCTGCTGGTATATTTTAGAGATTAATCCTTTGTCAGTTGCTTATTAGCAAATATTTCCTCCCATTCTGAGGGTTGTCTTTTCATCTTGTTTATGGTTTCCTTTGCTGTGCAAAAGCTTTTTAGTTTCATTAGGTCCCATTTGTTTATTTTTGTTTTTATTTCCATTTCTCTAGGAGGTGGGTCAAAAAGGATCTTGCTCTGATGTATGTCATAGAGTGTTCTGCCTATGTTTTCCTCTAAGATTTTGATAGTTTCTGGCCTTATATGTAGGTCCTTAATCCATTTTGAGTTTATTTTTGTGTATGGTGTTAGGCAGTGTTCTAACACCATATACAATTTCATTCTTTTACACGTAGCTGTCCAGTTTTCCCAGCATCACTTATTGAAGAGGCTGTCTTTTCTCCATTGTATATTCTTGCCTCCTTTATCAAAAATAAAGTGACCATATGTGCGTGCAGCAGAGTACATCAAGTTGATTGGAGAGCTTTAATCCACTGCTTCTGAGGCTGCTGGGAGAGATTTCCCTTTCTCTTGTTTGTTCGCTCCCAGGGGCTCAGCTTTGGATTTGGTCCCGCCTCTGCTTGTAGGTCGCTGGAGGGCGTCTGTTGTTCGCTCAGACAGGAAGGGGTTAAAGGAGCCGCTGATTCGGAGGCTCTGGCTCACTCAGGCCGGAGGGGAGGGAGGGGCACGGAGGGCGGGGCGAGCTTGCGGCGGCAGAGGCCGGCGTGATGTTGCACCAGCGTGAGGTGCGCTGTGCGTTCTTCCGGGTGAGTTGTCCCTGGATCCCGGACCCCTGGCAGTGGCGGGCTGCACAGGCTCCCCGGAAGGGGGGTGTTTATAGTGACCTGTGCTCACACACAGGCTTCTTGGTGGTTGCAGCAACAGCCTTAGCATCTTATGCCTGTCTCTGGGGTCTGCGCTTTTAGCCACGGCTCACGCCCGTCTCTGGAGCTCCTTTAAGCAGCTCTCTTAATCCCCTCTCCTCGCGCACCAGGAAACAAAGAGGGAAGAAAAAGTCTCTTGCCTCTTCGGCAGCTCCAGACTTTTCTCCGGACTCCCTCCCGGCTAGCCTTGGCGCACTAACCCCCTGCAGGCTGTGTTTACGCCGCCAGCCCCAGTCCTCTCCCGGCGCTCCAACCGAAGCCAAGCCTCAGCTCCCAGCCCCGCCCGCCCCGGCGGGTGAGCAGACAAGCCTCTCGAGCTGGTGAGTTCTGGTCGACACCAACCCTCTGTGCGGGAATCTCTCCGCTTTTCCCTCCGCACCCCTGTTGCTGTGCTCTCCTCCACGGCTCCGAAGTTTTCCCCCCTCCGCCACCCGCAGTCTCCGCCTGCGAAGGGGCTTCCTAGTGTGTGGCAACCTTTCCTTCTCCACAGCTCCCTCCCACTGGTGCAGGTCCTGTCCCTATCCTCTTGTCTCTGTTTTTTTTTTCTTTTGCCCTACCCAGGTATGTGGGGAGTTTCTTGCCTTTTGGGAGGTCTGAGGTCTTCTGCCAGCGTTCAGTAGGTTTTCTGTAGGAGTTGTTCCACGTGTAGATGTATTTCTGGTGTATCTGTGGGGAGGAAGGTGATCTGTGCATCTTACTCTTCCGCCATCTTCCCGGAAGCCCTCGAAGTAATTTCAAAATAGATGCTTTAGTCTGTTTTTTTTCCCCACGGTAGTCAGAATGAATGAAAAAATGTGTATATCTAGTTGTGTGTATGTGCATATGTATATATATATGTGTGTGTGTGTGTATGTGTATAATTGTGTCATTAATTGTGTCACGCTTCTACTTTAAGCCCTCAAACAGCTTCTGATTGCACTTAAACCTCAAACTCCCAGAAATGATCCCTATGACTTATGAGCACTGGCCCCTGTATATTACTGCCTGTTATGGACTGCATGTTTGCGTTCTCTCAGAATTCATACATTGAAACCCTAACCTCCAATGGGATGTATTAGGAGGTGGGTCTTTGGGAGGTAATTAGGTTTAGATGAGGTCGATAGGCTGGAGCCCCCATGATGGGATTGGTGTCCTTATATGAAGAGAGACTAGAGCTTCTCGTTTCCATCATGTGAGGACACAAGAAGATGTCTGCAAACTAGGAAGAGGGCCTTCACCAGGAAGCAAATAAGTTGGCACCTTGATCTTGGACTTCCCAGGATCCAGAACTGTGAGAAATAAACTGTTGTTTAAGCCACGCAGGCTGTGGTATTTGTTATAGCAGCCCGAGCTAAGACCCTGCCCTTATCTTCTGCCAGTCACTCTGCCACTCTATTCCAACCTCATATCCATCAAGCTTGTTCTTGCGTCTGCACTCCATATTTTTTCTTCCAGTGACTGTGGTGTGTGTGTGTGTGTGTGTGTGTGTGTGTGTGTGTGTGTGTGTGATTCTGATTTCAAATGTCATCTTTTCAGAGAGACCTTCTCTGACCACACAGTCTGAAGTAGTGTCTCCAAATATTCTCTATCCCATTCCTGTTTTCTTTGGAGCATTGTGTTTATTTGTTGATTTTTTGTTGTTGTTGATTTTTATTATCAGCCTTCTCCAAGTAAAATATAAACACTATAAGAACAGGGATCTCATCTGTCTTATTCACCACGATACTCCTGGCTTCTAGCACAGTGCCTGGCACATAGGATGCACCCTGTAAAAATCTGTTTCATGAATGTTATAAGGCAACTGGCACAACAATAAAGTAGCTAACTGCATGAGGAAGCTGCATAAGAAAGATTATGTATACTTTGCTTCAGGAAAATCTTTGACTTTTACTAAAGGATTTATTCTGGAGTTCTTTAATCTTCTCTGGGATACTTTTCCAGGTCCCCAAATTCTATATTTTAAAATTTATCTTCCTCCCAAACACATCTGCTGTTACTATGTATCCTATCTCCATGAAAAGAGCACTGATCTCTTATGATCTGAGTTCAGTACATTAGGCTTCCCCTTGTATAGCAAGGGTAGCTGGTGTTTTTCATGTTTATTTAATCATAATGATATAGTCTCCTTTCCCTTTTTTCCAGACTTGGTACCTTGGAATAATGGCTAACATTAGCAAGTTAATTTACTTTACTTGGCTGTAAGAATTAGCTCTGGGCTTCCAGATAACTTGGGCAAAAAGTGTGACAGAGTGAATAATAAAATTCCCATGTAAAGCAAGGACAGATAATAATTCATTGGTAGAGAAAAATTTTCACATCTTTATACCAAACAAAAGTCTTAATTCAATACCATATTCAATAAATATTAATTGAATAATTATTATGTACTAGATACATTTATTGAACTCACATTATTGACCAGCTATACTGTACTACTAGGTACTGTATTTCATTGATCCAAGGCACCATGAATTATAAGGTGCACCGTTATTTTATGTCCCATTTAGAAATTTTTAAAAATCCTGTTCATTAAACAATAGTATAACATCAACTAAAAGACATTTACTGCTCAAAAAGAAAAAAATATATATATGGGCAAAGATGTGCTTAAAGCGTTTACAGTCAAGTAGAGGAAGCAGAGATATTAGTAAATAAGGTTATAATACAGTTTGATAATGCAATAATAAAAATATATGCAAAATTCTGTAGTATCATAGAAGAGGAAATGATGAACTCCAGGGTACGTGCGTGGAGGGGGTGTATCAGAGAAGCTTTTCTGAAAAGGCTGTTGGGTCTCCAATGGATAAGAGTCTTCTAGGTAAAAACTGTAGAAATTAAACATTTCAAGAAATGGTTTATACTATAAAAGAGCTTGATGAGGTCTAAGGTTATAAACGGTTGAGTCCTGCTGGAATGTAATGCATGTAGTTTAAGTGAGAAAAAGAAAAGTGTGGAGGGGGTATGGCTAGAGTCAGGCAGAAAGTGGTTGGAAGAGTGCTGCTTCATTTCAATATTTTGAAAAATCATTTGGACCTATTTAATGGAAAGCCACTAGAAGTCTCTAAGCAGAATGGGGCATGATCTGATTATTTGAGTCTTTAATTAATACATCAATACAATAATGATTTATTAAGCAACTATGATATAGCAGGCACTGGAATAGGTCTGAAAATTCAGTAGTGAGCAAACTGGAGTTTTTCTATATCCAGTGTATAGTCAGTGGAGAAGAAAGACAGTTGAGTTAAGCCATCATAAATTTTCTTGATACAGTATATTGATACAAAAAAAAGGAAATAGTGTAGTGCAAAGAACACAGGCTCTGGAATTAGATTTACTGGGTTCATATCCAAGTGCCTCTGCTTAATAGAAAATGGAGTTTAAACATTTGTAAAATGGGAATAATAGTATACACTTCAACAGCTTGTAGAGAGAATTAAATGGGAATAGGCGCATAGTAGGCACTTAATAAAAGTGACTTCTTGTAAGTGTCATGATAGAGGAAGGACAGGATGCCAACAGGGCTCATGGGAACCTCCCAAAGTAATCTAGAGGGAGTCTGGGAAGATATCCCACAAGGAGGGAAGCCCAGGTGAAGACAAGGGATGAGACGAAGTGAGTGGGGCTGGTACTTAAGAGTGTTCCAGCCAGAAAGTGTGGGGTTGAAAGAGGAGAAATAACCAATATATAAAGAACTATTACAACTCAACAATAAAAAGATAAGTGGCCCATTTAAAAAGCAGGCAAAAGATCTGAAATAGACATTTCTTTAAAGAAGATATACAAATGGCCAAACAAACACATGAAAAGATGCTCAATATCACTAGCCATCGGGGAAATGTAAATCAAAGCCACAATTAAATACGCAATTATAAAGTTGAAATGTTGGGAATAGGAGGTCACTCAGGAAGAATATGGAGCCTGAGAAGAGTTCCAAATGTGGAATCCTAGGAAACCCAGTTACTAGAGTCCAAGGAGGTGCTGAATGATGTTCTGGGCCAGTGTGCACGATGCGGGTACCTCGTGAGTAAGCGCTTCTGTCTCTAGTCCCTCCAGGGGACAATTTTGGGAGGTACTTTCTATGCTGCTCAGGAGATCCTATGAAATCAAGCCTTTGTTGTTCACAGTTATAATATCAATAGCATATATATGTATTTATTTCCCCTTTCTCATTCTTCCTGGTGATTCACTTCTCTTCCCCGGAATCAGCAACTAAATAAACTACTATACGGACATCTTATCTCAGGCACTGATTTGGGGGGAACCCAAAATAGTTATTTGATATCAGGAATAGCTTTAGAAAGCAGACCTTTAGGATGATATTCCGGAGCAATCCCTCACTAGTCAAATAGCAACAAGGACCTATTGCTGATAGTCAGTGGGTGATTCCTGATGATAATCTGTAGCATAGTGAAACATCACAATAAAAAAGCCTCACCTGAGGCAGGTTAGGAAGTGGGATAGGTGAAAGGTAAAGTAGTTGCTCTAGCACCTGAGTGGTGTGAGGGTATTGATAATTTAAAGGATTGGGCACTGGCTGCGGAAATCTCCAAGAATGCAAACAACAGGCTCAGTTCAGCCATCTGTCAGCTCAGAGTGAGGCATCAAATCCAAAGGGCCTTCATGGCAGCACTTAAAGAGGTTCTCTTCTTGTGAAGCCACAGGGCAGATTTTCAAGCATGTTGAAAATCATGCTTATGTGATAGAGCTAAAGGGGGACTGAGGTGATAGAGCCAAAGGGGGACTGAGGTGATAGAGCTAAACGGGGACTGAGTGCACAGGTGTGACAGGTTTCTTCTGAAAAACAAGGACTCTGATAAGGAAGACCTGGGATGGGAACATTTGGATGGATAAAAGCTTGAACCTCCAGAGTCTTCTGAGTTCTGGGTCTGCAGCAGTCACTTCCTCCCCTTGTCGGAGGGTGGAGGAAAGCAGCCTTGTTTTCCCTGGAGCCTGTTCAAAGACCTGGCCTGAGGAAGATGCCTTGAAAGGAGACGCTTTTTCTTCTGAAGATCCACCCTCACCTTGTCTCATTCCTCCAGACCAGTAAGTAAAATAAGAGGGGAAGTAAGTTCTCCAGGAGAATACAGTTTACTCACTGAAAAAAACTGGCTTACATATACTGGTGAAACCAGAAGAACCCATGTGGGTTTGGATCTTGAAAGTATTGGGTCAGGGAGAACAGAACATAAGGCTTGACAGGATGGTGTATATTCACATGGGAGAATTTTTGTGTAACACAGGTTCCCTGGAGAGGGTACAGACGTGGAGCTGGTATAATATGCTGATAGGTAGCTCCTTGAAGTTTGGACACATCAATGGTCTATAGTTTAAAAAAGGTGGAAATTCCTGGTGGAGTCAGATGTCTCAGGGAGTCCTCTGCTTTCTCTTAGTTCAACCAAAGCAGCTTTTCTCCCACTGCTTTATCACTAAGACTTCCACATAAAGTTTCACTTAATAAGAAGCTTCCATTGCTGTAAAAAAAAATTGGAAAAGCACTAGATTAGATGCTCTCCAAGGACCTTTCCAGCTGCGACACCATAGGACCCTGGTCAGTTAAGCTGTGGAGTCTAACTGCCCAAGGTCAAATACAGGTCTCACCTTTTCTGGGCTTTAAGACCTAGGGAAAGATACTCACCAATTGTATCTACCTAATAGAGTTATTATCTTAAGTGAGAAAAGACACATGGTACTTGGCACAGCATCTAGCACATAGTAAACATTCAAAATTTATTCTAGAAATATAGGAATGTCTAAGAAACAAATTCCTTTAGCTAGATTAGACACAGCATGGAATACGTGATGTAGTTACAGCTATACATATTTAAATAAATTTTAAAACCGTGCAGGATTTTTTATATTAAAATATTTAATATCTGCATTCTAAGTAGAGCCTTGTAGAATAACAATATTAGGTTGACTAGAAGAACCTGCCATTTTTATAGGTCCAAAAATGGTTGGAGATTGGCAATTTTGTTTGTTTCTACATAATATCTGGAAAAGAGCAACATTTTAGAAAAGGATGAACCTTTGTTAGGTGCAGGCTGGCCAAGGGGAGTTGGCCAGTGGTGCCCCACTCCTATGAGGAACAAAGCTGTACCTTGGTGATGATCTCTCACACAGTGTCCATGGGCTGCTGAGCAGGCCAACTTTTGTCTGGATTTCCGAACATGGGTTCCATGATAAAGAACAGAGTCATAACAAGTCAGAAGGGCTTCCTGGTCCTGTTTCTGTTGTAGCAGAACCAGTCAGCTTAGTCCTTGGGAGTCTTATTGGAAAGTCAGATGGTGACAAAACGTGCATGAGACAATGGTGTTGCTACACTCTTACCCACAGGTCCCTTGATGGTGTGAACAGCAAAGCTTAGTGTTCCTTGTCTTGGGGTAGAGTCAGAGGCATGAAAATGAGAACTCTATTGTTATCCCACACATACCTCAGGATTTAATGGTGTTAAAATTTAGGTGATCTGTTGTTATTTTTCCTCATTTTGTTTTTTTGTAGCTTGTGTACCTGTGAAAAATAACAAATTCCAGATAGCAATCTTGTAATGCTTGAACCACATACAAAGTACTTATACATACCTTCATATTGAATTTTCCCTTCCCCAGAGTTTTCCAGGTAAATATATAAACATGGGATTTGTATCTGAAAGGCATCCTTTCCACTTAGCTCATGTGGTCCTAGGAAATGTCATAGAATCTAGAGTCATTCCCATGGCAACAGGCAACTCTATTACCAAGGACACTGCTAGCTTTTCTCTTTGAGGTTTGCTCTATATTTGAGATTCAAAGCTATCTTTATTAATATTTATTTTTGGATGCATTTTGAGGCACTGTGCCTACACAAACAACTTATGTGGTACATACACTTGAGATGGGAGGGCAATCAATGCCTCTTTTCCAGGGGAGCAAAATACGGATTATGTGAAGGGGCTTTGCAATGCTGTGTGATTGGAAGTTTTTGTATGGTTAGGCTGAGGAGAAGCAAAAGGAATGGGGATAGACAGAAAACAACAAACTATGCACTACTAACTGGAATATACACACATATACACAAACCTACACGTGTGCTCACACACACACAATCAACAACAGAATACAGTAGACACCCTGGGATAATAAATAGCTATTCTGTAAACTTAGAGTAGAAAGGTTTATTTTCAGCCACCTTGACTATGGAATTTGTAATGGAGATGAAAGCCATAATCAGTGCTGGTGTTATTGACCTGGGTCCTTGGACTCTTTAATCAATAGAAATTGATAAGAGGCCAGGTGAGAAATTCAGGCAAGGCTTTATTGGGACTCACGAGGGAGGGAGAACAAGAAACAGGTGCCCTTGCTCACTCTGGGCGAGCTGGTCCCTTTGGGGGGTGGATTGGTGAATTAGGCCCAAGGGGTGGTTTAAGTGGGCTGCCCACCCCTTTGGTGCTGTGTGCAGGGATCACACAGAAGTACCCTGTTTTTGGTCCTGGCATCTCAGAAGTGACAGTTGCTTTGTGCCTTTTTTGTATCTTATTGTTCATAATTACCTCAACTGTGCCTGCATGCAGTTATTTTAAGTCCCTTATAATAAATTTCTTTGTATTCTGTTGCTTGAGGAAACATTTGTCCAGGTGCAGCCCTCCGGTAAAGGGTCCCAGGTCCCAGCCTGTCTCAGTGTCTTTTCCACTGAGTGTATGTGCTATTAAAATATTAGCAGGGATCACCGTGTGGGGTAAGATGGTTTTTCTGCGTCTGGACCCTCGTTATCTTATTACATTTCCTATGATGTGACATAAGGGAAGCAAATAATTGGAGACATTACTAGATAAACTCTATTGGTTCCATTTCGTGCCTTATGAATTGGAAACAAATGGGAAAGCCTGCACAGAGGAGAGCCTTGTTTTACGAAAACAAAAACCAACCAACCGACAACAACAACAAACCTAATGCCTCTTCCAGCCTCAGAGGCTAGTCTAGGGTGGGACTCAAATTAAAGAAAAATATATCTCCAGGTGATGTCAGTGTATGACCAAGACTGATTAGGTTAATTACCTTGGAAGTTATTAGCATTTTGTTTGATAAAAAATGTCTCATTTTGTGTCATATCACTCTAACATATGGGTCTACCTCCCAGTTTTCATCAAGATATACCAGATGTTTTAAAATATTTCAAGGTGTATAAATATATAATTGAATTAAATGCTAGAATTATCTTATTAATAGGGAAGGTACTACTCCCCTTGGACAGAAAAGGAAAGTGAAGCTTCATGCAACTAAATTACTCCAGTCATAGTTTTGACTCACAGCCTGATTCTAAAGCGGATGTTCTTTTTGCTGTTCCGTACCATATTCATCATAAGTCAAGCAGATTATATTCTAGAAACCTGGCAGCAAAAGGTAAAGGGAGGTGGCAAAATGTGAAGGGTAGTTTTGGGCATATTAAGTTTGACTGTGTCTCTGTATATGAGTTTCCCAAGGATGCTGTAACAAGATATCAGTACCACAAACTGGGTGGCTTAAAACAAATTTATTCTCTGGCAATTATAGAGCTAGAAGTTTAAAGTCAAAGCTTCTAGTAATCTCTGGCATTCCTTGGCTTGAATCTACATCTCTCCAATCTTTGCCTCTGTCTTTATGTGGCTGCTTCTTTGTGCCTCTTCTGTGTCTCTGTTCCAAATTTCCTTGTTTCTCTGATAAAGACACCAGTCATTGGATTTAGGGCCCACTATAAATATGGTATGATTTCATTTCAAGATCCTTAACTAATTACATATGTAAAGACCCTATTTCCAAAAAGAGTCACACTCTGAGGTCCCAGGTGAATATTGATTTTGAAGGGCCCCTGTTCAACCTATTATACTTGGCAAGTGACATTTGGAGACACCAGTCATTTCTTGATGAGGAAACTAGTACTCCTGTCTCTTGTGAGAAATTTGCACAGAATGAAAGGGATAGGTGAAATTGGGTGGCTGAGAGGCGGCTTTTCTGGCAGCCCTGGAAGAGCACAGGCAGGTCCTGAGGAACGTTTCTAGGAAACTTGTAGGATTCCAAGTGAGAAACAGGTTACAGAAATCTTTTGCTCCCAGAGGAATTGACCACTTATGTATTGTAGTATAAGAAGACTTGTCTTTCTGCTGGTGCAAGTTGGTTCTATAGGAATTTACTGGTCATTTGGTTTTTTGCAGGCATTAAACAAGCTTTGGGGGGACATAAAGAAAAAGCTGTGGGGCCTGATCAAAGGAGTTGACCATCTGGAGTTTGAAGTAAATCTGTTTTCTGCCACAGGAGCTAAAAAAAAAAAAAAAGGCTTATAGGAATATCAGTTTACTTGTCAGCTAGTGACAAGGGTTTGGGGTACAATAATACATAAAGGAAATGAGCAAAGACTTTCACCAGGCAAAAAGATCCCTGTTGAGGATTTGAGCTTCACAGTTGCAGAAGGTTCCTTCTACAAAGGATGGATTTGGACTACATGGAGAAGTGAAGTCCCTTGCTCTTTGAAATGTAAGAAAGATTCCCAGGTGTTTGTGCGTGGAAAGAAGTCTGTTACTATTCCCAGGAGGAGAGGTGTTTGCTGGGAGGTAACGGAGGTAGAGAAGGTGGAATTGCCTTGGCTAGTTGGAAACACTGAGTCTGCCACAGGACTGAAAAATCCACTGAGACTTACAAACCCAACAAGGCATAATTTCACCCATAGGCAACAAGCGTTAGGTAGCTAACTGAAGCAAAGTCTCGGAGTTACAGCAGCTTATCAGAGCTCAGATACGTATCAATTGTGTTTGGGTCCAATGATCTAAAATTCGAAACCTAACGTTTTTAGAAAGAGAAAATGAATTTAAAATGTAATTTCTTTCAGCAAAAGCTTGTTAGTTGGTTGTCCAGAAGTCATGCAAATGCAGATTGGTTCTGTGTGTCTCTGATATTCTCATCAGTCTCAAGTCACTTGTAGTTAAGAAAATACCCAACCTATCCATGTCTACCATAGTTCCCATGGTATTTCTCTTCACCCTCCCACCCCCTCATATCTCTCTCCTTGGACTGCACCCTGCATCACCTACTCATTTGTATGTGGTTTCATGTGCCTATAGTGGCATCCTGTTTTAAGATCCTTGTTAGAGACTGAGACTAAACTAAATGAAGCAGCTGAAAATAATGGTGTTAGCTCGAGTACAGGTTTTTCCATTAGTGTATCTAGTTACCATTCAGAGTTGTTGGTGGTTCTGTTTTCTTCCTAATTAAAATACATTCAGGACAAGTGACACTGAAAGGATTTGACCAGATTCACTTTGGAAGTTTTCTGTTGAAGACCCTCAAAAGACGTTCTAAATGTTGAATGTGCAAGGTAGGGGTTCTTTGATCAGTATTTTGTTCCTTTGCCTTGTAGTCCGTTGGAATGCTTATAGTATAGATGTTGGGATGTTTCCCCATGCTTCCTCAGCTTGTGGATACAAATGGGTATCACAGTGAGCACAAGAATACTTTCTGCCTCTTTCCCTCTCAGCTGACATAGGATCTGCAGCCCCAGTTATTTCTGGGAGTCCACAGGGAACTTCACACATGCTCACAAACTTCTATCTCATATGGTCTCCCGTTCTAACCCCTCTCCAAGAATTTGTGCTTTGAGAGCACTGTGTAACACCGTGATTGGAACAAACAACAGCACTGTCATGATAGTGCATACAGCAGTGGTTCTATCAGTTTGTTGTGAGCTTCCTTCTGGAAACCAAAACTTAGTTTGAGTGATATAAGCTATAGTGTAAGTGCAGATTTCCTCATCCAAAAGTACTTTGGCTAATTCAAGAAATAAGTGTGATATGTTTTAAGGTGCCAGGTGCATGTATGAATTTCCAGACCTCAGTATTTGATATTTTTACCTTTAAAATATGAAACAAAAACTTATTTGCCTTCTTTAAATTTAAAATAAAAAGAATAAGTTCAATATTTTAGATGTTGACTGTATCTGAGGCCAGGTTGAATTTTGTATCAGGAGGAAAGTAGGCTAGCTAAAAATCACACTTTTGATTCATGTACCTGTATTTCTCGGCTCTCCTCCTGAAGTTCCGCTGATAATATTTTCTTTTATGCTCCTCAAGGTATCTCTAGAATGGTGATGTTAGTATATAATTTATTGCTATGAAGCATTTTATTTACATTTGATCCTTATTATGTTCCTCTGGAATAGAGCCATGGGTGTGGGTGTTGTTTCCTTTTACATTTGAAGATGTTGAGGCTCAGGAAGGCGCTTGGGTGTCCAAGATCATGTAATTTGCATGTGGCAAAGCCAGGCTTTGTAGCCAGATCTCCTGGCTTCAGATCTGGCACTTCTCCCTAGGTGGCCTTTCGTGGTGTGAGAACAAGTGTCCCTTTCCCTTTGTAGTCAGTATCTGGGCATTCTTTCTAGGGGGATGGTGAGATTTGGTTGCTCTCGGCAGGCTGGCATACAAATGAGAGCACATGACAGTCTCAGATATCTGTTCCTGGTGCTCTGATTTGGAAAAAGAAAAATAACTGAGAGCCTACCATGTGCCAAGCTTCAGGCAGTTCTCACAGCTGCCCTGTAAAGTAGATATTCTCACCGATCTTTACAGATGAATTACAGATTCAAAGAGCTTTAAGTAACTTTTCCAAGGTCTCGCCTCGGGAATAGAAAAGTCAGGATTGAGATCCAGGAATCCTCGTTCTTTCCATGACGTCACAGTTGCCTCTTCCATGTGTTTTGAGGAAATTTACCAATAAAAGGAGGCAGAAAACAAGTCATGGAAAGAAAATACTGTCTTCAAGATGAGAGGAGATGGGAGGGTCTTCTCGTTATATATGAACCTCAGCAAAGGTTAGACCCCGGGCTAGCCTGACTCCAAGGCAGAGAGGTCACTACCTATACTGTGTGACTTGAGAATCCCTGAAGACACCTAAACAACCTTAAAAACGTTTCCCCCACAAACATGCTGAAAACTGTGTTTTGGAGTCCTTTCATTTTTATTTTTTTAAATAAATTATTTTTGGCTGTGTTGGGTCTTTGTTGCTGCGCTCGGGTTTTCTCTGGTTGTGTCGAGCGGGGACTGCTTTTCGTTGTGCTGCGCGGGCTTCTCATTGTGGTGGCTTCTCTTGTGGAACACGGGCTCTAGGTGTGCGGGCTTCAGTAGTTGTGGCTCGCGGGCTCAGCAGTTGTGGCTCGCGGGCTTTAGAGCGCAGGCTCAGTAGTTGTGGCACGGGCTTAGTTGCTCTGTGGCATGTGGGATCTTCCCGGAAGAGGGCTCGAACCCATGTCCCCTACATTGGCAGGCGGATTCTAAAACACTGCACCAACAGGGCAGCCCTTAGAGCCCTTTTAAAAAGCCATATGCTTCTGGAAGGATAATACACATTCAGGTTAATTTGTTTAACCAGAGATTAGTTGAGGCACCCCATGGCTGTCTGCTGGACCTCCATGGAGGTCCTTAGGGATAAAGGACACACAGCTGGTGTGTTGGAAAAGGGCTGGTGACTGGGGGTGATCAGGCAGAGCAGGTAGAGGGGGCTGCATGGTGGAAGAGGAGCCGTAGCTGCCAGAGCCCCAAAGCCCCCTCTAGACTGGAAGAGACAAACGGAGGAGAGGAGATCCCAGAGGCCCATTCTTGCCTATTTTACCACTTATTCCACTGCCAGTAATGTTTACACTTGTCCCCCGATTTAATTTCCATGGAAATTCTAGTTTTCCTTCATCATTAAAAGCAACACATTTTATTTTCATAGACTGGCATTTTAAATGTTCTGTGAATTCTGATTCATTATTTTTCCACACTCTGCAAACGGTATCATCCAACAGCAAAACACTATTACTTGATTAATAAAAGCTCACTTCAGACAGTTCATTTTTGAGAAATACCACCTCACAGTCCCTTGTTTCTATTCTTGATGTCGTAGCATACTAACTTTTTGTATTGGTATTTGGCAAAATCTTACTACTGCAGCAACTGTTCCCTGAAATTCTCCTGTTGTTAATCACAGAGCTGGCAGCCCACGTTCCTCGTGCTGCTTCTGCCCACACTCGTTTTAAGCTCAGAGCACCATAAATAGGATTCTCAGCCCCTGCTGGCTGCCTCATTATCTTCTTCTAGTTTCTTACTGCATCACACCTCTCTGGCTTCTTACAACCCGTCAAACATACCCATAATAAATGTATAGTTTCTCTTTCTGAATATAACAAGCAGTTTCTTCCTGGTAGGGCAGGTAGGTATGTGGTTTTACTCTTTAATTCTTAGCTGTCTCTTAAATCTGCCACCCAACATCTCACAGTGTGACAAGCCTCAGAAAACTTGGGCAACACGTGAAAGGCACAAAAGATAAACTAGTGAACTAGATCTCTTTGTTACTAATTAGAGGACCCAATTTCTTTTCCCATTCCTTGTGTTTCCTGCTTAACAAAATGGTGGAAGAGACCATATTTGTATTTTGTATACCGGTATTTTTCATAATAGTTTTTTTCTTAAAAGAAATGAGCATATATAACTATTTTGTCACCCTGACTCTACAAGGGCCAGGTGGTAGGACAGCATCCAGCCATGACCTCCGTCAGGGTCAGCCTCATCTGTGGAGCCAATGTCATGCTTTCCTGGTCAGCCTGCATCTCGTGACTGAGGCAGGCAGGGGTATAAATTCCCAAGCATCTGGGCCTGACTCAGGACATCTCTGTTGGGCATGGGACGTACTCCATAGCTCCCGTCCAAGTTGGCCAAAGCTTTGCCAAGACTTCTGTTTGATTATCCCTCTGCTCCATCCTGCTTCTTTCCCTCTGCTTTCACAGGTATTGATCCCTAATAAACTTCTTGCATTCCAACTTAGTATCTGCCTCCAGAAACCCCAACCTGTGATAGACACTGTTTATTTTAAATAAATGCACACTCCTCTGGCTTCTTGGAGTCTCAAAAATAGAGATGCTCGGGCCTCTCTCAGGATGTCTAAGGGGATCCACCTGAGCCGGGTGAAGCAGTCACGGCCAGATGGGGCAGACTGAAGACAGATGGTGGGGGGGCAAGTCCTGCAGGCTCATTCATGAGGAGGCGTGTGGCTCTGGCTCTGATGACGGCAGAGGGGTCCTGTGAAGAGGCAATCTGTGTCTTCCTACCGCCCCCAGGATTAGAGCAGTGGGGATTAAAGGACCGCAGGCTGCTATTACAGCCTGGTGGTGGAGTTTCGGGCTTTTCATGACTTCCTTTCTGTCATGAGAATGAAGGTAGCACATTGTGGTGAAAAGTGCAGGCACTAAACTGGAGCTGGTCTGGGTTTTTAATAGCTTTATTGAGATATATTTACATACAGTAAACTACACACTTAAAGTGTTTAACTAGATATACACCCATGAAACCACCACAGCAATCAAGATAATGAACATACCCATCATCCCTAAAATTTCATCTTGTCCATTTCTGATTCCTCCTTCCTGCCCTTCCATGCCCCATCCCCTGTTTCCAGGCAACAACTGATTTACACTTTGTCATTATAGATTGTTTTCTATTTTCTAGAACTTTATATAATTGGAATCATTTGGTATGTACTCTTTTTTTTCCCCCCTCTGGCTTCTTTCACTCAGCATAACTAGTTTGAGATTCATTATGCTGTATGTTTCAATTATTCATTTCTTTGTATTGTTGAGTAAAATCCCATTGTATGGATTTACCAGAGTTTATCCATTCATATCAAAGGACATTTGAGTTGTTTCTAGTTTTTTGTGTGGTTTTTTTGGCAAGGATGAGCAAAGCTGCCATGGACATTCGTGGGCTGGTTTTTGTGTGAGCATTTGCACTCATTTTTCTAGGGAGAGATCAGCAAACTTTTTTCTGTAAAAGGACAACTAATAAATATTTTAGGTTTTGCTGGCCATATAGTCTCTGGCATAACTCCTCAATTCTACCTCTAACGTATGAAAAAGCCATGCTCATTACATAAATAAGGATGGCTGTGTTCCAGTACTCTGTTTACAAAAAATTGTGACACCTGATCTCAGATAAATATTTAAAAGTGGAATTGATGGGTCAGTCATGGAAAGTGCATGTTTATAAGAAGCTGCCAAACTGTTTTCAAGAGCGGCTTCACTGTTTTGCAGTCTCACCAGGAACGTATCAAAGTTCCAGTTGCTCCAAATCCTTTTTGACACTTCATATGGACAGCTTTTTTGTTATATTTAAAAAATTTTAGCCACTCTAATAATATGTTCAGTGGTCTTTCATCGGGGTTTTAATTTACGTTTTCTATTAGCTAATGTCTTATGTATCATATCAGTATATCATTATATTTTCTTTGGTCACATGTTCAAATATTTGGTCAATGTTTTAAAAATGGGCTGTTTTCTCTTTGAGGTTTGAGAGTCCTTTATTCTGGATACAAGTTTGTCAGATATATGATTTACAAATATTGCACTCACTAGCTTGACTTTTAACTTCTTACCAAATTTTTGTAGAGCAAAAATTCTTAATTTTCATGAAGTCTAATTTACCAATTTTTTTCTATTACAGACTGCTTTTGTTATATCTAAGAATTTTTTTTGCTCAAAGCTCATGAAGATTTTCTATATTAAATTTTTTTTTATAGATTTACATTTCACACTTAGATTTATGATCAACTTTGGAATTAATTTTTGTATAAATTGTGAGGTACAGACTGAGGATCCAGCACCATTTGTTGAAAAGACTATCCTTTCTCCGTTGAATTGCCTTTGCGTCTTTGTCTAAAGTCAACTTACCATATTTGTGCAGGCCTATTTCTGGATCTATTCATTGATCTATGTATCTATTTTTTCATCGATCTATTACTGTCTTGATTACTGGAACTGTATACTAAGTCTTAAAATCGGGTAGTGTGAGTCCTTCAACTTTGTTCTTTATCAAAATGGTTTCGGCTGTTGCTTTGCCTCTCAATATATATTTTAGAGTTGGCTTGTCTGTATCTGAAAAAAAAAAACTGGGATTTTGATTGGCATTGCATTAAATACATGGATCAGCAGCTTAACTATGTTGAGTCTCCCGATTCATGAAGAAGTTATGTTTCTTATTTATTTAGGTCATATTTGATTTCTTTCGTCAGCATTTCATAGTTTTCCACATACAGATACTGCACATGACTTATTGGATTTACACTTAAGTGTTTCATTGTTTTGGAGCAAATGTAAGTAATATGTCTATATTTTTAAATATCAAGTTGTTCATTGATAGTGTATATAGAAATATGATTGCTGTTTGTATGCTGATTTTGTATTTGTGACCTTGCTACACTTAGTTCTGGGAGTTTAGTTATAGATTCCTTGGGATTTGCTGCATCATAAACAATTGTCATATGTAAACAGAGGCTTCTTTTTCATGCCTTATCACACGGCCAAGGACGTGCCATTTTTTGATGCTGAATAAGAGTGAGTAGTGTGGACATTGTGTCTTGTTCCTGGTCATAGAAAGCATTGAGGCCTTGAGCATTAAGAGTGATGTTGGCTTTAGAATTTTTTTTGTGGGTACCCCTTTTCAGGTATCCATTCCTAGTTTGTGAGAGTGTTCATTGTTGTTTTAATCATGAATGCATGTTAAATTTTTTCAAATGCTTTCTCTGAATAAATTGGTACTATCGAGTGGTTTTTCCTTTTTTTAAATTTAATTTACACTGATTTTTTTTTGTAATATTGAATCAGCCTTGAATTTCTGAGATAAACCCCATTTAGTTGTGATACAGTGTTCTTTTTACATTTTGCTGGATTTAATTTGCTAATATTTTGTTAAGGATTCTTGCATCTATATTAAGGCAGAATGGCCTGTAGTCTTTTTTTGTACATCTTTTGGTAATGCTGCTTCATAATATGAATTATTTTCTGGAAGAGATTATATAGAATTGGTGTCATTCGCCTACATTTTTGAAAGATTTTCACTGGGTAAAGAATTCCAGGTTGCCCTTTTTTCTTTTAGTACTTCAAGATGTTTCTGTACGTGTCTCTAGCTTGCACAAGAAATATTCTGTCACTTTTACCTTTGTTCCTCTTTAAATGACCTGTCTTTTAAAATCTGTGTACTTTCAGGATTTCTCTTTATCACTGGTTTTGAGAATTTGATTGTGATGTGCCTTGTTTTCCTCATGTTTCTTTGCTCAGAATTTGGTGAGTACCTTGATCTGTGCCGTTATAGTTTTCATCAAATTTGGAAAAAAATTGACCATTATTTCTTAAAATATTTTCTGTCCCCTCTACCACTTTAAGATGTGAATTATCCGTATATTTAGCTCCTTGAAGGTATCCCACAGTTCATGGATGCTTTTTTTTTTAGTCTTTTTTCTCTTGGTGTTTCATCTTGGATAGTTTATATTGCTATGTCTTCAAATAATCTTTGTCCTGCAGTATCTAGCCTGCTACTAATATCATCCAGTGTGTTTTTCATCTCAGGTATCATTAAATAGTTCAAATTGGGTCATCTTTCTATCTTCCATGTCTCTAGTTAACATGTTTAATCTTTCCTCTAATTTACTGAACATATGGAATACAGTTATAGCAACAGTTACAATGATAAAACAATGTAATACTGTTTTACTGTGGATCAGTTTTGGTTGATTGATTTTTCTAATTCTTTTTTTTTTTTTTTTTCTTTTTATTTGGCCACACTGTGAGGCATGTGAGATCTTAATTCCCAACCAGGGATCGAACCCACACCCCCCGCAGTGGAAGCACAGAGTCTTAATCACTGGTCCCTGGTTTTTCTTATTGTTATGGGTTGTACTTTTTTGCTCTTTTACCTGCCTGGCAACTTTCGATTGGATGCCAGACATTGTATATTATACCTTTGTGGTTGTTAGATACTTTGTATCCTTTTAAATATTCTGCAATATTTATTCTACAATATTCTGCAATGCAGGTAAGTTACTTTAAAATGGTTTGATCTTTTTGTGCCTTGCCTTTATTCATTAGAGTGTTTAGTCAAGGGTTACATCTTCCCCACGACTTTAGGCAAGAGACTTAGTTCTCTAAGCAATGTTCCATGAATTATGAGGTTTTTCCACTCTGGCTATTGAGAGCAGGTGCTATTCTTGATTCTGTGTGATCTCTGGGCACCGTTCCCTCCGATCATTTCCATATCTCTGCCATCCCTCCTAGTCTCACCCCTGCCAGACTTCAGGTGGTTTCCTCAAATGCATGTGCTGATCAGTACTCAACAGAATACTTGAGGGAGCCTCTCTGCAGATCCTTGGGGTTTTTCCCTCTGTGTACCTATCACTTTTCCAGCATTCTGTCCTCTGAACTCAAACCACCTTTTGCGCCCTAGATTCCCAACTCTATATCCTCCACGCAGGGAGACCACTGGACTTTGCTTGGGTTCTCCAACCCTGCAGCATGGCCTATAAACTTTCTCTAGGCAGTAAACTCAGGTATTCATAAGGCTTATCTCATTTATTTCCCATCTCTCAGATATCACTGTTCTTTTTTTGCCTAATATGCAATGTCATGGGAGCCTTTGTTTCATATATTTTGTTTGGTTTTTTAGTTGTTATGTGCAGGAGGATAAATCTGGTCTCTGCTATTTCATATTGGTCAGAGGTACAAGTTGAAGGTCTGGACTCCATTCCTCTCCTATTTCCTTATCTTCTTCAACTCGCAGGTCTTGAATCCTTCCATATTCTTAGATGTGGAATTCAAAGGACTTTGTGGAAACAGCCTCTGGCCCACACCCCCTGAGAACGTGTGTCTGGCTGAATTTGGCAGGTGCCAGTCCTGCTGCAGTTCATACCTTTCTAATTTGGCCTGACACTGTGGGCTCTGACATTAGCTCTGTGGAATGGCTACCGGGCTCTATTCCCATCCAGGGCTGTGTTTCTGTTGCTGACAACCGTGTATGTTAGCAGGTTCCTATTTCGAGCATATTTTATTTTTTATTGGAATGTAAAGCTCTACTTTCTATTTTTGTGTAAATATTTTAATAATGTTTCCTAGTCAGAGTACCTCAAGGATGCCTTGACTTTACTACAGTATGTCTCCAAATTTTGCAAGAGTAAATTTTTTAAAAATTGGTCTATAACATAAAGAGAATTTGAAGTAGAAAATATGGTGGTGCTGCCCCTGATCTAAGAGAAGGACTCTAGACCCTGTCCCCTTATATGAACATAAGTGACTATGGCCTTCGCTGGGTACCAACCTCCTGTAATAGACACTGGCTGTTCCTGTGGCTCTGGGGCCCAGGATGACAACTGTTCTCCTGGAACGTGTCTTTAACTACTGCTTCAGGAGAGCACAGGGTGCCCATGAGCTAAACAGCAATATTTTAATGAGTGCCAAGTTTACTAAAGAACTCTAACAAAATAAAAGTAGAATAATAGAAGAAACAAAGACAGCAGTGTATTATTCTGCTAGTGTTGCCATAATAGAGTACCACAGACTGAGTGACTTGAACAACAGAAACATATTTTCTCACAATTCTGGAGGCTGGTAGTCCAAGATCAAGGTGTTGGCAGGGTCAATTTCCCCTGAGGCCTCTCTCCTTGATTTGCAGGTGGCTGTCTTCTCTCTGTGTTCTCACAGGGTCTTTCTCTGTGTGAGGGAAACCCTGGTGTATTTCCTGTGTCGTAAGCTCTTCTTCTTATAAGGACCCCAGTCAGATTAGACTGGTATCCACCCTAGTGAACTTATTTTAACTTAATCATCTCTTTAAAGGGCCTGTCTCCAAATATATTCACATTCTGAGGTACTGGGGGTTAGGGCTTCAACATATGAATTTTGGGGAGACAATTCAGTTCCTTACAAGCAGAATATTGATTGTGGTTCTGTATGATCAGTACATGGGATTTCATTTTATATTGTATTTTTCTCTATTTTTGTGTTATGTTTGAAAATTTTCCCAATTAATAAAAGTTAAACAAATTACTAATGAAGATAAAGGGACTTGAGCTAACCTGGGGAAAAATTCTGCCCAAACAAATATTTCTTTGTATAATACTCTTTGAAAATATTGCTTTCTATTTATTGTCCTCTTGAGAAATCAACACACACACACACACACACACTGTAACCTTAAGCACTGTAAATTCTTAGGGCACCATCCTCCTGTCTAGAGCCATATCTCAACTGTTGCAAAACAACTTTGACAATAATAAGTAACAGTGGGAATTAGCACTTGTGTAGGGTTTTGAAAAGGCATTGTGTGTATTTTTCATATATTTCTTGAGTCCCCCGAGAGGCAGGCAGTAGGAGTGATACTGTCCGAAGGTAGGAGTGAGGAGAGGAGCTTTGAGTCAGTGACTCACCAGGTCACTCAAGGTGGAGTTTGCAGTACTAGATCAAGTCTGATTCCAGCCTCAGCATCTTCCCCATGGATGTGCTTCCTTTGTGATGAAACAAAGAGTTATAGCTCCCCCATTATTTTGCCCTCTCTATATTGCAGGAAATTCTGATTGAATAATGATAGCTCTGGAGATGACACTTTTTCATTTGCTGCCAGTTTTTCTCAAATGTTACTGCTTCAAATTGGCACTTTTTTTTTTTTTTTTTGCGGTATGCGGGCCTCTTACTGTTGCGGCCTCTCCTGCTGTGGAGCACAGGCTCCGGACGCGCAGGCTCAGTGGCCATGGTTTACGGGCCTATCCGCTCCGCGGCATGTGGGATCTTCCTGGACCGGGGCACGAACCCGTGTCCCTTGCATCGGCAGGCGGACTCTCAACCACTGCGCCACCAGGGAAGCCCACAAATTGGCACTTTAATCCATCAATACCAAAACCTACTTTCATGTTTAGCTGATTTCGTTTAACTTCTGATGTGCTGAGCCTTAACGATGTTTTTATCTTTTTGGAAAGATTGAATTTATGGAATGGACACACAGGACAGTTTTATGTTTTGTAGTATATTTTGCTTTTTAATGCAATAGGCATTATCGCCTTTTAAGTATCACCTTTGTTAGAATACCGCTTTCTCAGGTCTATTAATTATCCTGATATGAACTGAAATACTGTTCATTTCAAGGGAGGGCTGGGCTATAAATAAGGAAAATCTCTTTCATGAACTTTTTACCTTCAAATCTTCCCTCTGATAAATTCTTTCATCATTTTAGTTCAAGAAACAATTTTATATGTACTGCAAAAATTCAGAATGTTGTTTTCCCCCCATGGACTAAAATACCAATTCTCCTATCTCACATAAATGTGTGCAGTAGAATGAACTATTAGACAAAGGAAGATGAAAACTGTGTTTCTCCTTTCTGTGGACTCACTATCTCCTCTCACTCCCCATCCCAGCAAGAAGAGATCATCCTTGGTCCCTGGAGGCTGAACTCTGTCCTGTCCCTCTGCTCTTGCCCAACTTGCATGATGGCCAGGCACTGGCTGTGGCACTGGACGCTGAGTGCTGAGGCTCAGCAACGAGGGACTCTACGGCCATGGGACGTGGTGCCTATACGTGTACTCAGACAGCACCAGGCACAACACAGCAGTGCTGGGTAGCAGAGGGAATGAGAGCAGTAATGACATCCCCCGTGGATGACCAAGTCTCTGTCCATTTATATCATATTCATTCACTCATTTGTTGTCTGTCTCTCTCTCCTGGTAAACGTCTCCTTGAGTATTTGTTTAATGTATAAATGATTCAATGAGTTTTTCTGGGAGCCATTAAAGCTCCCAGATCCTTAGGTGATACCAGGGAGGGCTCCAAAGCATGTTTAGTTCCAATTTATTGCCACTGTAATGTTCCTGTTTGTGTCTCAAGCCTCAGCAGCACCCTCTCTCCTGTTGCGTCAGTACAGACCCTTTGAGTGGTCCTGGCCCTCTCTCCACTATGCCACCTCAACACATGAATTCTTCAGAAAACACTTGCGTGCAAAGACATTTGTTCACAGCTTCTAGATCTTTGTATCGTCTGGAATGTTCTTGGCTGTGTTTTGGTTTTCTATTGCTGCCTAACAGAAAACCAGAAAACTGTTTTAAAACAATTTATGGTTATCTCTCATGGTTCTATTAGTTGATGGAGCTCACCTGGGTGGTTCTTAGGCTATTTCATATGGTTGCAGTGAGATGACAGCTTTGGCGGGAGTCATCTGAATGCATGACGACTACAGGAATAGGAAACTGACACAAGAAAGAAGACAAATAATTATAACTAGTTATAACACAAAGTAGAAAAATTGGTGTAATGTATTTAACATGTAGCTCAAACTTTACATGTAGTTCAAAGTCTTTTCCACTTCTGTTGTCTCATATGTAATATGTTAACTATATTGTGAGTTATAATTAGACAAGTAGACAAATATAGAAGGTGGCTAGTTTAAGAAAGACACTTACAGGAGGGATTATTAGAGCACAGTCTTGAAGGAAGAATATGATTTCCATAAATGTAAAAAGGTGGGAGGTAGGAATCTCCACCCTGAGGGAGCAGCATGGCAAGAATCTAGAACATTGAAGTGTCTGGTAAGGGGAAAATGATCTAGGAGTTAGAGTAAGGGATAAGGGAGATAGTTTATGAAGTGAAACTTTGAGACTTACTGATTGAAGAGAAAAGTAAACTGGAGAAATTTCTTCACAGTTACAAAGTCCTGGCTGAATCTGACATGTTCAGAGACACAGATCTGACTACAAGCCATGTCTTCATACACGTGCCTTTTATCACATTACTAAGTTGGCAAGTTTACTTCTTATTCAAAATAGCAGCACCTACACCCTGACTGGAAAAGGTTCCTTTTGCTCAGTTCATCAGGAACAGGTCCCTGAGCGCTATAACAGTGTCACACATTATTCGTGACCTGGGCTGGGTACTAAGCCCAGCACAGAAGGTGAAGATCATGAAGCGTTAAACAACCTTTGAAAATCCCTTAGGAAGCTGTCACACTGGCGATCAACATACCATCTCTTACAGGTCCCGCAAAGCTTTGGAACAGATTTCTGTTTCTGTAATTGAGTACCAGATAAAAAACCTGTGTTTAGATGCCTTACTCTACAAAAAGTTAAATGTTTGAATGTGGGTACCAAGAGCCTAAGGGAACAGTGGATTCACGTCTCTCACTTGGAGACTCTTAGTTCAAGGAAATCTGTGTGGCTATTTCTTCTTCACGGATTCTTGTTCTCTCCCCCTCCTCCCCTTCCCCCT